>NC_044984.1:15797739-15850239 GCF_008728515.1 Papio anubis | reverse complement strand
AATCTATACTCTGAGTAAAAGCAATTGTCATTCTGCCACTGTAACACCTTGTTGCCAGTGGCGATGTAATTAAAGCTGTGAGCACTCATTTTCCATTCTTATCTCTTAAGCTTCTGTGAATCAGAAACTGTTTGTCTGTGGTAACTGAGAAAACCTACTACAAGGCTACATGTTTATGTATGAATTTTTGGTAGCTTTTCCTTTTTAGGGGGCTGAAGTTATATGCATAATTACCTACATTCATCCAAATAATGTGTATATACAAATGTTGATGTGTATGTGTCTATACACATATGGATGTGTATACTGTGTGTATATTTATATTTATGCACACAACCTCACAAATACAGATATATATGAATACACACACACACACACACACACACACACACACACACGGTCTAAATTTTACTCACCCCCTTTTCTCCTCTATTAAAATTCCAAATGGCTAAGAGGATTTTCTCAATTTAGTCATACTTTTAATCTTCACTGAAATGAGTGATGACTTCTTATAATAAAAAGTTGACAGGCTTACATTGCGCACCGGTGGATTAGTTTCCCTTGGTGATGAGGTTTTCTTTTGTGCGCCGTGTGTCTGTTTGATGGAGGTTTAACAGAAAGCATTTTGGCAGAAATTGGATGCAGCAGGGATCATCTGGAGATGGCTGCTGTTCGATATTAACTGCACACAGTAACTTTTTTTCTTCTTCCCTTTTTTTTTATTCTTCAGCCAGGTGACAAAGAGAGAGTGCCAAAACATTTTTCCTCTTGAAAGTAATTTTTTTTCTTTTTAAGAATAAAGTATGTGCCCATTCTGTAAACACCTCAAAATATTTAATGTGCTTAGGCCATTGTTTAATGTAAGCACAGTAAAAAGCTTTCTCTGCGAAGAGGGATTAATGCACAATTATCTGAAAGGTGTATTTCTATTAAGCAAATACCTTTGATCTTCCAGAAATTAGCACGTAAACAGGAGTTGGTTCAAGATTAGAATTAGATGTTTTACAGCAGATACATACTTGATACTTGCCTAAATTCAAAGAAAGAGGCTCATGGGCCATGATTTGCATTATTTACTCCCCATCTTCACCCTCTTCTTGTAATTCCATTTTATTACTCATTGGAAGCATCAATAGTCTCATAATAGAGACTTGCCAGATGTCAAATGTGGTGGAACATGCTCCAAGCATATGTATATATTTATACTTGTGAATCTATGCACACAGAGCAAATAAATAACTGAAAAGACGCATCTCATTCCACAGGAAAGCTCTGGCCAGGTGGGTGGGAGCTAATAACATTCACTAGCCCCTAAGCACTACGTCCAGTGATCCAATGCACATTGATCTCTGTCTGATATGAATACACTAAACCTGCAGTCTAGTATGCAGAACAAATGAATCTTTCCTTTAATAAAGGGATATATCAGTGTGTATGTATATTTCATACATATTATGCTATTCTGCCTAATAGCAAATATTTATTGCTAAAAGAGTAATCTTACTTGAAAAATGTGAAAATTGCATTATTGGTTTAACTTTCCAACAATCAAGAAAACCTTAAGTCTGTTCATAGTGTTAAGTTCTTGGATCCTGGCAAAATGCTTATGATAAAGATAGGACAAGCCTAATCTGCACTTACCTCTGCTTCAGACAGCAGCAGTGACAATCCTGCCTGGCTTGTCAAGTTTCAAGAACTCGCAATCCTTAATTTAAACACTTGAGAGATCTATGGAGCCTGTCAGTCTGGTTAATTAAGCTCTGTCTTCTTTCACCCCTCCTTTCAACCAAAACAAAATCTGGCTTTTTAAAAAAAAAAAAAAAAAACCACTTAAGACTTTATCTACTGATTAAGCAGGTTCTAGTTTAAGTAGTATGATCTTAGAAGACTTAAGTGGAACAGTTTTTATTATTAAAGAGAACATACTCCCAAATCTTCACTGAGAAGTATATCTAGGTCGGCTACAGTGTACTCCACTTTTCCTTTTTCAGAACTAATTTTTAAAAACTTTGGATAACCCATGGCAAGAAATAAAGCAAAAATGATGTTTGTATTGAATATATGTCAGTGCTTAATTTTTTAACATGGATGTATTTCATTTAAGAATATGTAGCATTTCAAAGTTGGTATTATTAGTTGTTTCTCCAGAAGAACTGGGTTTGTGACAGTCTTTAGTATGAGAATTTGTGAATGAGGAACTTAGTATCCTATGGGAGAAATGGAGTGAGAAGATTAAGGATCTCTAGTATCTCTATGAAAATCTATAAGTGTTTAAAACATAAAATTCACTAATATAGCACAGTAAAGAAAGCACACTGAGTAAAGAGCCTACTAGTTGCCAGATACCAACTTATGTATCTTAAATTAATGTTAATGAATATTGTATAATCAGTTTCAATTTACCTTTCCTAGATGGCCAAATTTGTTTCAGGATCTCACTATCTGTGTTTCAACAATATATTCAGAAATTTGTGTGGTTTGTTGCAGCTAATATTTATAACAGCAGATTTTTTCCCCACTTTTTCTTCATCAAATATTTAATGGCTACCTGATTTTAGAAATTGAAGGTCATACTTTCTGAGTCTTATTGTTATCCCAGAGGCAAAGCGATAGATCTTGCTCTTTCAGATGCCTCAGTTTTCTCTTTCCTTTCCCTAGAACAAAAAGTGGTTGCCCTAGATGGGCTACTGTAGGCCAACGTCTCAACTTCTCCTACCTAAGTTATATGGGAATGTATGTGTATCATCTCCTATGGCCACCTTTATCCCAAAGCTCCACTTCTAAATATTTTTTTAATTTTATCTTTATTCCAATCTCTCATTTTCTAATTATCATCCACAGAAGTGAGTCACAGTTCATAGATATAGGAATTAAAATTCTTAAGGATAGAAGAATTATATACAATACTAAGTCTTGTATACTAAACTTTCTAGCAAAGTAACCATGTGATTTGGGAGGGGTTGCTGAGCAAGAGAATGCTAATTGTTCCAAAATAACTAAGAGGAATGCTTTTTTTCTGATTTAAGCAAAGGTAAAAATAAAGTTTATTAATTAGAATTTTACAACAGATATCCACATGGAGGTGGTTGTTTTTCCTCCTCCCCATCAGCCCCCTCCAGTTCTCTGTGCAGAGAACCAGGAGTCACTGAACAGGCATAATAGGTGTATTTGTAACAGTTGGAGACATGCTTATGGGTAGCCTGTACAATTTAGATACTGTTACTACTCTTACACATTCTTCAATATGTACAAAGCTATTATCATATTCACCTCACCTGTTATCTTGCTTTCACTGGTGGCAGATATTTGTAAGCTACTTACTCTTTAGAGGACAGACGTTAATGTGCAACATTAGTCAGTCTTCAATTAGCAAGGATTCTATCAAACATTGCAATAGCAGTACTTAGGTAATTTCTGAGGCTAGATCCACCACGACTGAGATCAGACCAGACCAATCTCTGAGGCTAGATCCACCACGACTGAGACTGGTCCAGACAAATATCTGAGGCTAGATCCACCACGACTGAGACTGGTCCAGACAAATATCTGAGGCTAGATCCACCATGACTGAGACTGGTCTAGACAAATCTCTGAGGCTAGATCTACCACGACTGAGACTGGTCCAGACAAATCTCTGAGGCTAGATCCACCACAACTGAGACTGGTCCAGACCAATCTCTGAGGCTAGATCCACCACAACAGAGACTGGTCCAGAGAAATCAGTGTCTTAAGATAAGGCTACAATGAACTCCTTTCTTTCTGTATGTATGTTAAAAAAGTAACCAGACTTTAACACTCTCCTGATTTTAAGTTGATAGAGAGAAAGCAAGTCAGAATTTCTGTTAGTAGTACTTAAATTTGCAAGCTCACAGGGTCATTCCTAGGGTGTGATTTTATCCTAATGATGCAAAGTGCTTACTAATGTTTAGCATCACATATAATTTCTATGAGTAGGATGAAAGATGGGTAAATAGTGTGCAGTGGATATCTTTTATCATTGAAAGGGCACTTTGATAACCTCCTTTGCTAGAACTTAGTCATAAGATCACAAATGCCATGGAAGTTGGGACATGTGGGCTTCATTCTGGACTGCCATTTGCCAAGCTAAAAACTGGAGTTTTTTGCTAAAGAAGGGCAATATTGAGACTAGTAAGTAGAAATTTCTGCCAGAACTCATAATCTCTCATTCTTGATAATTTCCAACAGAGTGAAATAAACTATTCTGCAGCTACCACATCTGCCATATTTTGACATAGTCAACATTCAGTTGGGCCTTGAATTGTGAATCTGGTTTGTAACAAATTTGCAGCATTCATATTTTCACCACATTCTCAAACCAATGCCGAAACTTATTTCTGAATTGAATTGAATTGTATTGTATTGAACAGGTAGCAATCATTGATGGTAAAACTTTGGTCAACATCTGAAATAATTTTTTTCATTAATTAATATTTTTTGTTCTAATTTCTTTCATGATTTACCATTTGTCCTTCAGAGTCATATCTGCTATTAAATTATGTATTCCATAGCCTTGCAAAACATTTGTCTTCTCATCAATTTTATTTTTAATTATTTTAATGTTTCTCCTTTTAATAATGTGCTTTTCAACTAGTAAGTTAAATAACTCATTGATATTTCACTTATCAAATATAATATACTTCAAAACTAGGTACAAACAAAATGAGCATATTCCTAACTAATAAATCACTCTATGACCCTGTCTATTTTATTCATAAGATAACCATGTATGACCATTCACTCCATCTCTTAATCAATAGTTACCTTACTTTCTTTAAAGCATACCTTTGTTCAAGTGAAAAAAATTTTGTAACTTGAAATTTCCTAAGTAGATAAGTTTCTCTACTTAAAAAAATGAAAATGATTGTGTTTAATTGGGGATATTTTTGCCTGCAAGTATTAGAAAAACCATCCAAGAAAAGATTAGGTAACAAAGCTATTTAGTTATCTTACATAGCAAGAAGCTTGGAAGAGCAATTTGGGGTGCAACTGCTTCTTGATGCCGTCAGTGGCCCAGGATCTTCATGTCTTTCTGACCTGTCATCCTTAGCACATCAATCTTTCTTACAAATCTTTTTGCCTAGCCTCATAGCGACAATATGGTTGCTGCAGGTCAAATTAGCATGTGCAAGTACAAGGCAGGGAGAAGGAAGATAGTACAGAAGCAAGATTTATCCCTTTTAATAGAAAATATTTTTAAAAACCAATCTGTTTTGTCTCATTGACTAAAAATATGTAACATGGTTACTTCTTTTCATGTAGGCCAAGAAAACAAATATGAACATCCCTGCCTCTTTTGACAAAGGGGACTGAAAATGCAACTGGCCCCGTTAATCAAAACAGTCTGCCACAGTAGAATTTAAAACAATTTCACAATTAATCAATCAGACAAGAAAACCCACAAAAGTACATTGAATAGAATCCAATATTGTAAAAAATAACCAATGTATCCCATCTTTACTTATTACCCTACTACTGATGATTTTGCAGTGACAGAAGCTTACATTGAGCCTTGTCTGATCTATATGCATTACATGAAAGTACTCATTCATAAAATTTTAAGTGTACAGATATATGCAGGCAAAAATCGGGAATGGGGGAAGACCAGGGAAGATCTACAAGCTTACCAAATGAGTAATGAAATTACCTCAGTCTTTTGTTTTGTTTCGTTTTTCAAGATAGAGTCTTGCTCTGTTGCCCAGGCTGGAGTGCAGTGGCGCTATCTTGGCTCACTGCAACCTCTGCCTCCCGAGTTCACGTGATTCTCCTGCCTCAGCCTCCCAAGTAGCTGGGATGATAGGTGTCACGCCTGGCTAATTTTTGTATTTGGAGTAGAGATGGAGTTTCACCATGTTAGCCAGGATGGTCTCAATCTCCTGACTTTGTGCTCTGCCCCGCTCAGCCTCCCAAAGTGCTGGGATTACAGGCATGAGCCACCACGCCCAGCCTTACCTAAGTTTTAAATGTATGCAAAGATAGCTGAGGAAGCTTTAATATAAGGCTATCATGAAAATTAGTTAACCTCATAGTTTATTTTAATATCTTGATTGTCAGGGATGCATTCCACCTTGATGTAGAGCATATCTAAATGTGAATGTATTGAAGGTCATAATAACCACCTACATTTTGGTGAGGATAAAGGACTACTTACTCAAGACCTATGCTTGGGCTTGGTGACTTTGTATCATATTTGTCACAATGAATATCTTATTTTTCTTGTTGCAATTTCTGGGTGTTTTTTTAACTTTTATTTTAGAATCAGGGGCTACATGTGCAGGTGTGTTACCTGTGTATGTTGTGTGATGCTGTAATTTGGGGAACCAATGATCCTATCACTCAGGTACTGAGCACAGTATCAAACAGTTAATTTTCAACCCTTGTCCCTTTCCCCACCTCTCCCCTCTAGTAGTCCCCAGTATCTATTGTTTCCATCTTTGTGTCCATGATTACCTGATATTTGGCTCCCACTTATAAGTGAAAAACATGGAGTAGTTTGTTTTTCATTTCTGTATTAATTCACATAGTATAATGGTCTCTAGCTGCTTCCATATTGCTGCAAATAACATGATTTTGTTCTTTTTTTATGGCTGTGTGGTATTCCATGATGTATATGTGCCATATTTTCTTTAATCCACTGTTGATGGGCATATATGTTGATTTCGTGTCTGTCATCGTGAATAGTGCTGTGATGAACATGCAAGTGTATGCGTCTTTCTTGGTGGAACCATTTGTTTTCCTTTGTGTATGTACACAGTAATGGGATGGCTGAGTCAAATGATAGTTCTGTTTTAAGTTGAGAAACCTCTAAACTGCTTTCCACAGTGGCTGAATTAATTTTTATTCCCACTAACAGTGTATAAGCATTTCCTTTTCTACATAGCCTCGCCAACATCTGCTTCTGTTTTATGTTTTTTACTTTTTTTATAGTAGCCATTCTGACTGTTGTGAAATGGTATCTCATTGTTTTGATTTACATTTCTCTGATGAGTAGTCATGCTTTGTGTTTTCTGCATATTCTCGTATATTTGTTGGCTGCTTGCTTGTATGTCTTCTTTTGAAAAGTGTCTGTTCATGTCTTTTGCCCATTTTTAAATGGGGTTATTTGTAGTTTGCTTGTTCAATTGTCAAATGTCGTACAGATTCTGGATATTGGATCATTGTCAAATGCAGTTTGCAAATATTTTCTCCCATTCTGTAGGATATCTGTTAACTGTGTTGATAGTTTGTTTTGCTGTGCTGAAGCTCTTTCTCTTAATTAGGTCTCATGTGTCAATTTTTGGTTTTGTTGCAACTGCTTCTGAGGACTTAGTCATAAATTATTTCCTGTGGCCCATGCCCAGAATGGTGTTTCCTAGGTTTTCTTCTAGAATTCTTGTAGTTTGAGATCTTACATTTAAATCTTTAATCCATCTTGAGTTAATTTTTGTATATAGCGAAAGGTAGGGGTCCAGTTTCATTCTTCTGCACATGGCTAACCAACTATCCCAGCACCATTTATTGAATAGGGAGTCCTTTCCCTGATTGCTTTCTGTTGCAGACTTTGCTAATAATTAGGTGGCTGTAGGGTGTGGCTTTATTTCTGGGTTCTCTTTTCTGTATGATGAATATTTTCATAATCATCATTATTGATGCTGGCTTTTTCAGGGCAACTTTTTCATTCCCCCAAGTCACTTTGATTTATATTTAGTGTCCTTAGAGGTCATTGTTACATGATTTTTCTTTATATTGGGATTTTTTTCACTTGCATTTGACATAAATCCCAAATTCAAAAGAACCAGTAAAATACGTGTTTATATTAGAATAACAACATTCAACTACAAAAGCAGATTAAAAGAAACTTTCCATGAATGACATTTGAAGATTACTGTTACTTGCTAGATTCAACAATTGCAAAATCAAAATTACTAGATTGCATGGTGTAACTCTGGAATGATGCTTAGACCATGATGGAAAAATCCAGATGATGAATAGGAAAAAATTACTATGGGGATGTGTGATGCATTCATATGTTCCTCACTTGGCGATCATTTTCAGATAAACTCATTACTACTGCTCTTACTCAAATTTATCACTTGAGATTTAAAATAATCACCAATTATATGCTTACTTCTAAAATGCTAAGAGCTCTGTAGATGAAACTTCCTATATTATTATATCAAACTGAATGTGAACTGAATTGCACTGGACAACTTCTTATTAAATTGATGACTTTCATCAACACTTGCAGGATGCAGGTAAAGTGGAGAATTCACTAGAGTTTTTAGTATTCACTAAGGTATTATATATCACATTAAACACTAAGGAAATAAAGTTTATAAAGCTTTTTGCCTTGTTTGGTGGATTTAACCAATCAGTAAAAGCATAACATCTCCTAATATTTTTTTCTAATGAGATGAGTGATGATAATTATATACAAGAGTACTAGCATTCCTCTAAATAAAAATTACATTCTGTTTTTTATTGTTAGCCATCCTTATGCTCCATTCAAATTGGGAGACACCTGAATATATCTTCAAAGAACTCCAGGGGAAATGAGAATTATAACCTGAGTGGGAGGAATCCATAAATACAATAGACTCAGATTATGTTCAACAGGTTATGCAATACCTAAAAGCAAATAATTACAGTTGACATTCAGAATATAAATAGAAGATGTTTATGTAGGTAGGTAGAAAGAGAGGAGGGAGGGAGAGAGGGGGCAAAGGAGGGAGGGAGGAGGGAAGCAAGGAAGGAAGGAAGGAAGGAGGGAGGGAGGGAGGAAGGAAGGAAGGAAAGAAGGAAGGAAGGGAGGGAGGGAGAGAGGGAGGGAGGGAATAGTTCTTAAGTTGAGAACGTCAAGTGATTGGAAGCCACATGGAAAGTAATAAAAGTCAGAGCATATATTAACATGCAGCATCAGGAAATGGTGGGAAAATTCACTGAAGGGAAGAGCTAATACTAAGGCTAGCAATAATCCTTCACTTTAGAAGGCTTACTAGAAATGAACAATAAGAATAATAAAGAAACACAGATTTATGTGTCCAGAAAACTTTATATGCTAAACTACTCTCTAGGCAATATAATAAAGTTGTATTTTGAAATTCTATCTTTTTCTTTCTTTTCCACATATTAATATTTTCTCATTTGTTTCTGAGTAAAATAATATTTGAACAGTCCAAACCTTAAGTGACCTGACACCTAGGCCTGGGAAAAACAAGGAGAGCAAAGTACCCTAAGTTTTAAATATATCGTTGCCTATCTACTATTTAGGGAATTGGGGAAAATATGGAGTAGAAAGTTACAAAGTAGGAAAGAAAAGAAGGGGAAAGGTAAATTAAATACAAATGTCCAAATAAAATGCTTAGCCCAATACCTGGCACGGTAATAATAATAAATAAAAATTAAGAAATAGATAAAAGTAAGAATTGCTAGTGAGTCCAGTAATAAGCTCTCCTTGGATTCTGATAAGTTTGGAAAAGCAAAGTCCCTTAAGGTAGAACTCAGGAAATAAACATACAAAATTTTGACTTTCCAGGTGTATAAAAAATATTAAAAAGAGCAATAGATCAAACTGATCTCAATAATAATGAGATAAAATTGGCAGATAGTAAACTTTACCTATTTAGTGTTCAATTTTATACATTTTAACAGATGCGTATACGTAAGAAACCATCATCACAGTAAAGAAACTGAGTATATCTATCATTCCTCATAATATTCCCTCCTTCCTAAGCTTTCTCATCTGCAGGCAAACTGATGAGTTTTCTGTCATGATAGATCAGTTTTGATCTTGCAGAATTTTTTATAAATGAAATTCTATGGTAGATACTGTTTTCTGTTTGACTTTTTTCACTCAGCATAATTATTTTGAAATTCGTTCTTGTTGTTGCATGAATTTATTGCCTTTTAGTGTTAAATAGAATTTCATTTTATGAATACATCGCAAGTCATTTATCCCTTCACCTATTGATGGATAATTTGGTTGTTCCCAGTTTGGCATTGTTATAAATAAAGCTAGTGTGAACATTCATGTACAAGTATTTGGACATAGGTTTTCATTTCTCACGGGCAAATATCTATGAGTGGAATGATGGGATCATATGGGTGATGTTTAACTTTCTAATAAAATATCAAACTGATTTACAAAGTGATTATTGTGTCATTTATATTCCCACCAGCAATGTAAGAGAATTTCAGTTGCAACATAGCCTAACCAACCCTCGGTCTTTTTAATGTTAGTCATTTTAATGTGTTTAGTGATAGCTCATTATGATTTAAATTTACATTTTCCTGAAAAGTAATGACGTTGAGAATCTTTGCATATACTTATTCGTCATCTATATATCCTATTTGGTTAAATGCCCATTCAAACTTTCACCTAAATTTTGGAGTTATTTGTATTCTCAATGGGTTGTAAGCATTCGCTCTCTATTCTAGATACAAGTTTTACATCAGATAACTGTCTTTCAAATATTTTCTCCCAGGCTCTGGCTTATATTTTCATTCTCTTAATAATGTCTTTCAAAAAACAAGACTTTTTGGTTGTGATATAGTGTAATTAATCCTCTTTTAATCAATTGTGCTTCTATTGTCAGGTTTAAGAGATATTTGCTTAGGCCAGGCATGGTGGCTCACGCCTGTAATCCTAGTACTTTGGTAGGCTAAGCTGGGTGGAATACAAATTCAGGAGATGGAGACCATCTTGGCTAACACGGTGAAACCCCACCTCTACTAAAAATCCAAAAATCAGCCAGGCTTGGTGGCACGAACCTGTAGTCCCAGCTACTTGGGAGGCTGAGGCAGGAGAATCGCTTGAACCCGGGAGGCAGAGGTTGCAGTGACCCAAGATGGCGCCACTGCACTCTAGCTTGGGTGACAGAGAGAACGAGACTCCCTTTCAAAAAAAAAAAAAAGAAGAAGAAGAAAGAAAAACAGAAATATTAACTTAATTCAAAGGCAAAATTTTTTCTCCGATCTTCTTCTGTCTTCTTCTAGAAGCTTTAGATTTTACATTCATACCTAATTTTGTGTATTGAATTCAGTATGGAGTCAAGTTCATAATTTTGTATATCAATATTCCAATCCTTTAGCACCATTTGTTGAAAAGACTCTACTCTCTTTCTGATTGCTTTTGCATGTTTTTTTTTTTATTATTATTATACTTTAATTTCTAGGGTACATGTGTACAATGTGCAGGTGTGTTACATATGTATACATGTGCCATGTTGGTGTGCTGCACCCATTAACTCGTCGTTTACATTAGGTTTATCTCCTAATGCTATCCCTCCCCCTCCCCCCACCCCACGACAGGCCCTGGTGTGTGATGTTCCCCTTCCTGTGTCCAAGTGATCTCATTGTTCAATTCCCACCTATGAGTGAGAGTATGCGGTGTTTGGTTTTCTGTTCTTGCGATAGTTTGCTGAGAATGATGGTTTCTAGCTGCATTCATGTCCCTACAAAGGACACAAACTCATCCTTTTTTATGACTGCATAGTATTCCATGATGTAGATATGCCACATTTTCTTAATGCAGTCTGTCACTGATGGACATTTGGGTTGATTCCAAGTCTTTGCTATTGTGAATAGTGCTGCAATAAACATACGTGTGCATGTGAAAAAAATGACCTCTTCTTATGTGTGGTTTATTAACGAGTTTTCTATGCTGTTTCCATTGATCCCTGTTTATTACTGCATCAATATAACACTGTCTTGATTATGGTAGCTTTATGATAGGCTTGAAAATCAGATAATGTCAGCCTTCCAACTTTGATTTCCTTTTTCAAAACTGTTTTGGCTATTCTAGATCTTTTGCATTTCCATTTAAATTTTAAAATCAGCTTGTCAACTTCTACAAAAACAATTGGTCAGATTTTGATTGGGATTATGTGGAATCAAGAGATCAATCTGGAACAAATTGGAATCTTAACTGTATTTCATCTCCTGACCCATAAATATGGGAGGTATGTCCAATTATTTAGGTATTCTTTAATTTTTTCAGTCAGATTTTATAGTTTTCAGTGTTCAGGTCTCACACATACTTTTTAGATTTACTCCTATTTCATTTTTTAAATGCTATTATAAGAAGTAATTAAAAATGTCATTTTATGATTTTAGTTATTAGAAGTATATAGAAGCACTGCTTTTTCTTGTAAGTTAATCTTGTGTTGTGTCATGCAATCTTGCTAAACTTAATAGTTCTATTAGCATTCTGGTTGATTTCTTCAGATTTCTAAATAGACAATCATATAGTCTATGAATAAAGGTGCTGTTATCTCTTCCTTTCTAATCTGGATTCCTTTTATTTTTGTGTGATGACTTGAAATGTAGGTCAGAACTTTCCTTGCAAAATTGAATAAAAGTGGTCAGAGTGACTATCCGGGTCTTTTTGTTGATCGTAGGGAAAAATGCATTTAATTTTTTACTATTAAGTATGATGTTAGATGTAAGTATGTTGAAAGTACCCTTTAACAGGTTAAGGAAGTTGCTCATCTTCATAATTTGCTGAGAGTTTTGAACAGAAGGAAATGTTCAATTTTACCAAATGCTTTTCCCATATCTATTCAGATGGTCATCTATGTTCTTTTTTTTTTTCTTAGTCTATATCTTTGATGAATTACATTGATTTATAGAGATTGTTGTCAAATGTTGAATCATTCCTAGAATAAAACCCATTCGGTCATGAGGTATTTATATTCTTATACGATGTTGAATTTGGTTTGCTAAAATTTTGTTTAGAATAGTCACACCTGTACTCATCAAGAATATTATTCTGTCTTTTTGTTTTTGAAATGTCTTTGTCAGGATAATGATGGCCTCATAGAATGAGGTCAGCGTATTTCTTCTTTAATTTTTTTTGGAAATTATGTGAAATTAATATTATTTCTTCCTGAAGTTTTGGGTACAATTCACCTGTGAAGTCATCTGGGTCTGGAATTTTTTTTGTGGCAAAATTTGTAAATATAATTTTAAACTTTTAATAGATGTATGGTTATTTATTTTTTTCTTGAGTGAGATTTGACAGTTTCATTCAAATAATTGTTCATTTTATCTATGTTGTGAATTTATTAGCATAAGGCTGGATGTGGTGGCTCACGCCTGTAATCCTAGCATTTTGGGAGGCCAAGGTGGGTGAATCACTTGAGGCCAGGAGGTTAAGACCAGTCTGGTCCACATAGTGCAACCCTGTCTCTACTGAAAATACAAAAATTAGCCAGGTGTGGCATGTGCCTGTAGTACCAGCTACTTGGAAAGCTAAGGCTGGAGAATCGAACCCAGGAGGCGGAGGCTGCAGTGAGCCGAGATTGCACCACTGCACTGCAGCCTGGGTGACAGAGCAAGATCCTGTCTCAAAAAAAAAAAAAAAAAAAAAATGGCATAAACTTGCTTAAAATATTCTCTTATTATCCTTTTAATTTCTGTATAATCCTGTTATTAGCAATGTCGCTTCTCTAAACTCTGATGATAGTAATTTGTGTCTTCTTCTTATGATTAATCTGGCTACAGCTTTATCAATTTTACATATCTTCTCAAAGAACTGGCTTTTGGTTTTTTTCACTGTAGCTTCTCTGTTTTTTATTTTATTGCCTTTCACTTTGATCTTTATTTTTTCTTCGTTTACTTTGGGTTTCATTTGCTTTACTTTTCTCTAGCTTCTTAAGGCAGAGGAGAGACTACTGAGTTGAGACTTCTTTAATGTAGGCATTTCTAGCTGTAAATTTACCTCTAATACTGCTTTAGAGGAATAATACAAACTTTGATGCTGTTTACATTTTCATTTCATATAAAATACTCTCTAGTTCCCACTTGATTTCTCTTCAAGGATTATTTAAAAGCATATTTAATGGGCTCTTTTAATGAATTATCTTTTTAAGACATTTAAATTAAAAAAAGTAAAGTTTTTTACATTTATTTATGTAGTCATCATTTTTATTTTTCATTTGTGTATTTCCATTACATATTATATTTCTTTTTCCTGATATAAATTCTTTGACATTTATCACATTGTAGATCTGCTACTGATAAAATGAGCCTTTTGATGTCTGAAGATATGTTTATTTTGCATTTAGTTTTGAAATATATAAAAGAATGAAAAGGAATGAACAAAGCCTCCAAGAAATATGGGACCATATGAAAAGACCAAACCTACATTTGATTGGTGTACCTGAAAGTGACGGGGAGAATAGAACCAAGTTGGAAAGCACTCTTCAAGATATTATCCAGGAGAACTTCCCCAACCTAGCAAGACAGGCCAACATTCACATTCAGGAAATAAAGAGAACACCACAAATATACTTCTTGAGAAGAACAACACCAAGACACATAATCATCAGCTTCACCAAGGTTGAAATGAAGGAAAAAAAGAAGTTAAGAGCAGCCAGAGAGAAAGATCTGGTTACCCATAAAGGGTAGCCCACCAGACTAACAGCAGATCTTTCTGCAGAAACCCTACAAGCCAGAAGAGAGTAGGGGGCAGGAGGCAATATTTAACATACTTAAAGAAAAAAAATTTCAGCCCAGAATTTCATATCCAGCCAAACTAAGCTTCGTAAGCAAAGGAGAAATAAAATTCTTTACAGACAAGCAAATGCTGAGAGATTTTCTCACCACCAGGCCTGTCTTACAAGAGCTCCTGAAAGAAGCAGTAAATATGGAAAGGAAAAACTGGTACCAGCCACTGCAAAAATATACCAAATTGTAAAGATTGTCCACACTGTGAAGAAACTGCATCAACTAACAGGCAAAATAACCAGCTAGCATCATAATCACAGGATCAAATTCACACATAACAATATTAACCTTAAATGTCAATGGGCTAAATGCCCCAGTTAAAAGACACAGACTGGCAAATTGGATAAACAGTCCAGATCTATCAGTGGGCTGTATTCAGGAGACCCATCTCACATGCAAAGACACACATAGGCTCAAAATAAAGGGATGGAGGAATATTTACAAACAAATAGAAAGAAAAAAAAAAATCAGGGGTTACAATCCTAGTCTCTGATAAAACAGACTTTAAAATCAACAAAGATGAAAAAAGATAAAGAAGGCCATTACATAATGGCAAAAAGGGATCCATGCAACAAGAAGAGCTAACTATCCCAAATATATATGCACCCAATACAGCAGAACTCAGATTCATAAAGCAAGTTCTTAGAGATCTAAAAAGAGACTTAGATTGCCACATAATAATAGTGGGAGACTATAACACCCCACTCTCAATATTAGACAGATCAACGAGACAGAAAATTAACAAAGATATTCAGAACTTGAACTCAGCTCTGGACCAAGTGGACCTAATAGACATCTACAGAACTCTCCACCTGAAATCAACAGAATATACATTCTTCTCAGCACTGCATTGCACTTACTCTTTTTTTATTATTATTATTCTTTTTTTTATTATTATTATACTTTAAGTTCTAGGGTACATGTGCATAACGTGCAGGTTTGTTACATATGTATACTTGTGCCATGTTGCTGTGCTGCACCCATCAACACATCAGCGCCCATCAACTCGTCATTTACATCAGGTATTACTCCCAATGCCATCCTTCTCCACTCCCCCCTCCTCATAATAGGCCGCGGTGTGTGATGTTCCCCTTCCCGAGTCCAAGTGATCTCACTGTTCAGTTCCCACCTATGAGTGAGAACATGCAGTGTTTGGTTTTCTGTTCTTGCGATAGTTTGCTGAGAATGATGGTTTCCAGCTGCATCCATGTCCCTACAAAGGACACAAACTCATCCTTTTTTATGGCTGCATAGTATTCCATGGTGCATATGTGCCTCATTTTCTTAATCCAGTCTGTCACTGATGGACATTTGGGTTGATTCCAAGTCTTTGCTATTGTGAATAGTGCCGCAATGAACATACATGTGCATGTGTCTTTATAGCAGCATGATTTATAATCCTTTGGGTATATACCCAGTAATGGGATGGCTAGGTCATATGGTACTTCTAGTTCTAGATCCTTGAGGAATCGCCATACTGTTTTCCATAATGGTTGAACTAGTTTACAGACCCACCAACAGTGTAAAAGTGTTCCTATTTCTCCACATCCTCTCCAGCACTTGTTGTTTCCTGACTTTTTAATGATTGCCATTCTAACTGGTGTGAGATGGTATCTCATTGTGGTTTTGATTTGCATTTCTCTGATGGCCAGTGATGATGAGCTTTTTTTCATGTGTCTGTTGGCTGTATGCATGTCTTCTTTTAAGAAATGTCTGCTCATATCCCTTGCCCACTTTTTGATGGGATTGTTTGTTTTTTTCTTGTAAATTTGTTTGAGTTCTTTGTAGGTTCTGGATATTATCCCTTTGTCAGATGAGTAGATTGCAAAAATTTTCTCCCATTCTGTAGGTTGCCTGTTCACTCTGATGGTAGTTTCTTTTGCTGTGCAGAAGCTCTTTAGTTTAATTAGATCCCATTTGTCCATTTTGGCTTTTGTTGCCATTGCTTTTGGTGTTTTAGACATGAAGTCCTGGTCCATGCCTATGTCCTGAATGGTATTACCTAGGTTTTCTTCTAGGGTTTTTATGGTATTAGGTCTAACATTTAAGTCTCTAATCCATCTTGAAATAATTTTCGTATGAGGAGTAAGAAAGGATCCAGTTTCAGCTTTCTACTTATGGCTAGCCAATTTTCCCAGCACCATTTATTAAATAGGGAATCTTTTCCCCATTTCTTGTTTTTCTCAGGTTTGTCAAAGATCAGATGGCTGTAGATGTGTGGTATTATTTCTGAGGACTCCGTTCTGTTCCATAGGTCTATATCTCTGTTTTGGTACCAGTACCATGCTGTTTTGGTTACTGTAGCCTTGTAGTATAGTATAGTTTGAAGTCAGGTAGCATGATGCCTCCAGCTTTGTTCTTTTGACTTAGGATTGTCTTGGCAATGCGGGCTCTTTTTTGGTTCCATATGAACTTTAAAGCAGTTTTTTCCAATTCTGTGAAGAAACTCATTGGCAGCTTGATGGGGATGGCATTGAATCTATAAATTACCTTGGGCAGTATGGCCATTTTCACGATATTGATTCTTCCTATCCATGAGCATGGTATGTTCTTCCATTTGTTTGTGTCCTCTTTTATTTCACTGAGCAGTGGTTTGTAGTTCTCCTTGAAGAGGTCCTTTACATCCCTTGTAAGTTGGATTCCTAGGTATTTTATTCTCTTTGAAGCAATTGTGAATGGAAGTTCATTCATGATTTGGCTCTCTGTTTGTCTGTTACTGGTGTGTAAGAATGCTTGTGGTTTTTGCACATTGATATTGTATCCTGAGACTTTGCTGAATTTCCTTATCAGCTTAAGGAGATTTTGGGCTGAGACAATGGGGTTTTCTAAATATACAATCATGTCATCTGCAAAGAGGGACAATTTGACTTCTTCTTTTCCTAACTGAATAGCCTTGATTTCTTTCTCTTGCCTGATTGCCCTAGCCAGAACTTCCAACACTATGTTGAATAGGAGTGGTGAGAGAGTGCATCCCTGTCTTGTGCCAGTTTTCAAAGGGAATTTTTCCGGTTTTTGCCCATTCAGTATGATATTGGCTGTCGGTTTTTATTTTATTGCTCTTATTATTTTGAGATATGTTCCATCAATATGGAATTTATTGAGAGTGTTTAACATAAAGGGCTGTTGAATTTTGTCAAAAGCCTTTTCTGCATCTATTGAGATAATCATGTGGTTTTTGTCTTTGATTCTGTTTATATGCTGGATTACATTTATTGATTTGCATATGTTGAACCAGGCTTGCATCCCAGGGATGAAGCCCACTTGATCATGGTGGATAAGCTTTTTGATGTACTGCTGGATGCGGTTTGCCAGTATTTTATTGAGGATTTTTGCATCAATGTTCATCAGGGATATTGGTCTAAAATTCTCTTTTTTTGTTGTGTCTCTGCCAGGCTTTGGTATCAAGATGATGTTGGCTTCATAAAATGAGTTAGGGAGGATTCCCTCCTTTTCTATTGATTGGAATAGTTTCAGAAGGGATGGTACCAGCTCCTCCTTGTACCTCTGGTAGAATTCAGCTGTGAATCCATCTGGTCCTGGACTTTTTTTGGTTGGTAGGCTATTAATTATTGCCTCAATTTCAGAGCCTGCTGTTGGTCTATTCAGGAATTCAACTTCTTCCTGGTTTAGTCTTGGGAGAGTGTAAGTGTCCAGGAAATTATCCATTTCTTCTAGATTTTCTAGTTTATTTGCGTAGAGGTGTTTATAGTATTCTCTGATGGTAGTTTGTATTTCTGTGGGGTCGGTGATGATATCCCCTTTATCATTTTTTATTGCATCTATTTGATTCTTCTCTCTTTTCTTCTTTATTAGTCTTGCTAGCAGTCTATCAATTTTGTTGATCTTTTCAAAAAACCAACTCCTGGATTCATTGATTTTTTGGAGGGTTTTTTGTGTCTCTATCTCCTTCAGTTCTGCTCTGATCTGAGTTATTTCTTGCCTTCTTCTAGCTTTGGAATGTGTTTGCTCTTGCTTCTCTAGTTCTTTTAATTGTGATGTTAGAGTGTCAATTTTAGATCTTTCCTGCTTTCTCTTGTGGGCATTTAGTGCTATAAATTTCCCTCTACACACTGCTTTAAATGTGTCCCAGAGATTCTGGTATGTTGTATCTTTGTTCTCATTGGTTTCAAAGAACATCTTTATTTCTGCTTTCATTTCGTTATATACCCAGTAGTCATTCAGGAGCAGGTTGTTCAGTTTCCATGTAGTTGAGCGGTTTTGATTGAGTTTCTTAGTCCTGAATTCTAGTTTGATTGCACTGTGGTCTGAGAGACAGTCTGTTATAATTTCTGTTCTTGTACATTTGCTGAGGAGTGCTTTACTTCCAATTATGTGGTCAATTTTGGAATAAGTGCGATGTGGTGCTGAGAATATATTCTGTTGATTTGGGGTGGAGAGTTCTATAGATGTCTATTAGGTCCGCGTCCACTTGGTGCAGAGATGAGTTCAATTCCTGGATATCCTTGTTAACTTTCTGTCTCGTTTATCTGTCTATTGTTGACAGTGGGGTGTTGAAGTCTCCCATTATTATTGTATGGGAGTCTAAGTCTCTTTGTAAGTCTCTAAGGACTTGCTTTATGAATCTGGGTGCTCCTGTATTGGGTGCATATATATTTAGGATAGTTAGCTCTCCCTGTTGAATTGATCCCTTTACCATTATGTAATGGCTTTCTTTGTCTCTTTTGATCTTTGATGGTTTAAAGTCTGTTTTATCAGAGACTATGATTGCAACCCCTGCTTTTTTTTGTTCTCCATTTGCTTGGTAGATCTTCCTCCATCCCTTTATTTTGAGCCTATGTTTGTCTCTGCATGTGAGATGGGTCTCCTGAATACAGCAAACTGATGCGTCTTGACTCTTTATGCAGTTTGCCAGTCTGTGTCATTTAATTGGACCATTTAGTCCATTTACATTTAAGGTTAAGATTGTTATGTGTGAACTTGATCCTGTCATTATGATATTAAGTGGTTATTTTGCTCATTAGTTAATGCAGTTTCTTCCTGGCATCGATGGTCTTTACATTTTGCCATGTTTTTGCAATGGCTGGTACCTGTTGTTGCTTTCCATGTTTAGTGCTTCCTTCAGGGTCTCTTGTAAGACAGGCCTGGTGGTGACAAAATCTCTAAGCATTTGCTTATCTGTAAAGGATTTTATTTCTCTTTCACTTATGAAATTTAGTTTGACTGGATATGAAATTCTGGGTTGAAAATTCTTTTCTTTAAGAATGTTGAATATTGGCCCCCACTCTCTTCTGGCTTGTAGAGTTTCTTGTGAGAGATCTGCTGTTAGTCTGATGGGCTTCCCTTTGTGGGTAACCCGACCTTTCTCTCTGGCTGCCCTTAACAGTTTTTCCTTCATTTCAACTTTGGTGAATCTGACAATTATGTGTCTTGGAGTTGCTCTTCTCTAGGAGTATCTTTGTGGCGTTCTCTGTATTTCCTGAATTTGAATATTCACCTGCCTTACTAGGTTGGGGAAGTTCTCCTAGATGATATCCTGAAGAGTGTTTTCCAACTTGGTTCCATTTTCCCCCTCACTTTCAGGCACCCCAATCAGACGTAGATTTGGTCTTTTCACATAATCCCATACTTCTTGAAGGCTTTGTTCATTTCTTTTTCCTCTTTTTTCTTTAGACTTCTCGTCTCACTTCATTTCATTCATTTGATCCTCAATTGCTGATAATCTTTCTTCCAGTTGATCGAGTCGGTTACTGAAGCTTGTGCATTTGTCACGTATTTCTCGTGTCATGGTTTTTATCTCTGTCAGTTTGTTTATGGCCTTCTCTGCATTGATTATTCTAGTTATCCATTCTTCCATTCTTTTTTCAAGATTTTTAGTTTCTTTGTGCTGGATACGTAATTGTAATTCCTCCTTTAGCTCTGAGAAGTTTGATCGACTGAAGACTTCTCCTCTCAACTCGTCAAAGTCATTCTCCATCCAGCTTTGATCCGTTGCTGGCGATGAGCTGCGTTCCTTTGGAGGGGGAGATGTGCTCTTATTTTTTGAATTTCCAGCTTTTCTGCCCTGCTTTTTCCCCATCTTTGTGGTTTTATCTGCCTTTGGTCTTTGATGATGCTTATGTACTGATGGGGTTTTGGTGTGGATGTCCTTCCTGTTTGTTAGTTTTCCTTCTAACAGTCAGGACCCTCAGCTGTAGGTCTGTTGGAGATTGCTTGAAGTCCACTCCAGACCCTGTTTGCCTGGGTATCAGCAGCAGAGGCTGCAGAAGATAGAATATTGCTGAACAGCGAGTGTACCTGATTCTTGCTTTGGAAGCTTCGTCTCAGGGGTGTACCCCGCCGTGTGAGGTGTGGGGTGTCACATCCCTAGTGGGGGATGTCTCCCAGTAAGGCTACTCAGGGGTCAGGGACCCACTTGAGCAGGCAGTCTGTCTGTTCTCAGATCTCAACCTCTGTGTTGGGAGATCCACTGCTCTCTTCAAAGCTGTCAGACGGGTCGTTTGCATCTGCAGAGGTTTCTGCTGCTTTTTTGTTGTTGTTGTTTAGCTGTGCCCTGTCCCCAGAGGTGGAGTCTACAGAGACAGGCAGGCCTCCTTGAGCTGCTGTGGGCTCCACCCAGTTCGAGCTTTCCAGCAGCTTTGTTTACCTACTTAAGCCTCAGCAATGGCGGGTGCCCCTCCCCCAGCCTCGCTGCTGCCTTGCCCTTAGATCGCAGACTGCTGTGCTAGCAATGAGGGAGGCTCCGTGGGTGTGGGACCCTCCTGGCCAGGTGTGGGATACAATCTCCTGGTGTGCAGTTTGCTAAGACCCTTGGTAAAGTACAGTATTGGGTGGGAGTTACCCGATTTTCCAGGTGTTTTCTGTCTCAGTTCCCCGGCTAGGAAAAAGGGTTCCCTTCCCCCTTGCACTTCCCAGGTGAGGCGAAACCTCGCCCTGCTTCAGCTCTCGCTTGTCGGGCTGCAGCAGCTGACCAGCACCAATTGTCTGGCACTCCCTAGTGAGATGAACCTGGTAGCTCAGTTGAAAATGCAGAAATCACCCGTCTTCTGTGTCGCTCGCGCTGGGAGCTGGAGACTGGAGCTGTTCCTATTTGGCCATCGCATTGCACTTATTCTAAAATTGACCACATAATAGGAAGTAAAACACTCCTCAGGAAAAGCAAAAGAATGGAAATCATAAAAAACAGTCTCTCAAACCATAATGCGATCAAATTAGAACTCAGTATTAAAAAAACACTCAAAACCACACAACTACCTGGAGACTGAACAACCAGCTCCTGAATGACTACTAGGTAAATAACAAAATTAAGGCAGAAATAAATAAGTTCTTTGAAACCAATGAGAAAAAAGACACAATATACCAGAGTCTCTGGGACACAGCTAAAGCAGTGTTTAGGGGAAAATTTTATAGCACTAAGTGCCCATGGGAGAAAATGAGAAAGATCTAAAATAGAACCCTAACATCACAATTAAAAGAACTAGAGAAGCTAGAGCAAACAAATTCAAAAGCTAGCAGAAGACAAGAAATAGATCAGAGCAGAACTGAAGGAGATAGAGACATGTAAAATCCTTCAAAAAAATCAATGAATCCAGGGGATGTTTTTTTGAAAAGATTACAAAATTGACTGCTAGCCAGACTAATAAAGAAGAAAAAAGAGAAGAATCAAATAGATGCAATAAAAAATGATAAAGGGGATATCACCACTGACCCCACAGAAATACAAACTACCATCAGAGAATACTACAAACACCTCTATGCAAATAAACTAGAAAATCTAGAAGAAAATGAAAAATTCCTGGACACATACACCCTCCCAAGACCAAACCAGGAAGAAGTTGAATCCCTGAATAGACCAATAACAAGTTCTGAAATTGAGGCACTAATTAGTAGCCTACCAACCAAAAAAAGCCCAAGACCAGGCCAGAAGTACAAAGAGGAGCTGGTACCATACTTTCTGAAACTCTTCCAAACAAAAGAAAAAGAGGGACTCTTCCCTAATTCATTTTATGAGGCCAGCATCATCCTGATACGAAAACCTGGCAGAGAAACACAAGAAAAGAAAATTTCAGGCCAATATCCCTGATGAACATCAATGCGAAAATCCTCAATAAAATACTGGCAAACTGAATCCAGCAACACATCAAAAAGCTTATCCACCACGATCAAGTTGGCTTCATCCCTGGGATGCAAGCCTGGTTCAACATATGCAAATCAATAAAGGTAATCCATCACAGAAACAGAACAAATGACACAAGCCACATGATTATCTCAATAGATGCAGAAAAGGCCTTCAATAAAATTCAACACCCATTCATGCTAAAAACTCTCAATAAACTGGATATTGATGGAATGTATCTCAAAATAATAAGAGCTATTTATGAGAATCCCACAGCCAATATCATACCAAATGGGCAAAAACTGGAAGCATTCCCTTTGAAAACTGGCACAAGACAAGGATTCCCTCTCTCACCGCTTCTATTCAACATAGTATTGGAAATTCTGGCCAGGGCAATCAGGCAAGAAAAAGAAATAAAGAGTATTCAAATAAGAATAGAGGAAGTCAAATTGTCCCTGTTTGCAGATAACATGATTGTATATTTAGAAAACCCCATCATCTCAGCCCAAAATCTCCTTAAGCTGATAAGTAACTTCAGCAAAGTCTCAGGATACAATATCAATGTGCAAAAATCACAAGCATTCCTATACACCAATAATAGACAAACAGAAAGCCAAATCCTGAGGGAACTCCCATTCACAAGTGCTACAAAGAAAATAAAATACCTAGGAATAAAACTTACAAGGGATGTGAAGGACCTCTTCAAGGAGGAACTACAAACCACTGCTCAAGGAAATTCAGAGAGGACACAAACAAATGGATAAACATCCCATGCTCATGGAGAGGAAGAATCAATATGGTAAAAAGGGCTATACTGCCCAAGGTAATTTATAGATTCAATGCTATCCCCATCAAGCTACCATTGGCTTTCTTCAAAGAATTAGAAAAAAACTACTTTAAATTTCATATGGAACCAAAAAAAAAAAAACAAAAAACTGATATGTAGACCAATGGAACAGAACACCAGCCTCAGAAATAACACCACACATCTACAACCATCTGATCTTTGACAGACTTGACAAATAATACCACACACCTACAACCATCTGATCTTTGACAAACTTGACAAAAACAAGCAATGGGGAAAGGATTCCCTATTTAATGAATGATGTTGGGAAGACTGGCTAGCCATATGTAGAAAACTGAAACTCGTCCCCTTCCTCACACCTTATACAAAAATTAACTGAAGATGGATTAAAGACTTAAACGTAAGACCTAAAACCATGAAAACCCTAGAAGAAAACCTAGGCAATATTATTTAGGACATAGGCATGGGCAAAGACTTCATGACAAAAACACCAAAAGCAATGGCAACAAAAGCCAAAATTGACAAATGGGATCTAATTAAACTAAAGAGCTTCTGCACAACAGAAGAAACTATCATCAGGATGAACAGGCAACCTACAGAATGGGAGAAAGTTTTCACAATCTATTCATCTGACAAAGGGCTAATATCTGGAATCAACAAGGAACTTAAACAAATTTTCAAGGAAAAAACAACCCCATCAAAAAGTAGGTGAAGGATACGAACAGATATTTCTCGAAAGAAGACATTTATGAGGCCAACAAATATATGGAAAAAAAAAGCTCATCATCATTGGTCATTAGAGAAATGCAAATCAAAACCACAATGAGATACGACCTCACGCCAGTTAGAATGGCGATCATTAAAAAGTCAGAAAACAATAGATGCTGGAGGGGATTTGGAGGAATAGAAATGCTTTTACACTGTTGGTGGGAGTGTAAGTTAGTTAAACTGTTGTGGAAGACAGTGTGGCAATTCCTAAAGGGTCTAGAATCAGAAATACCATTTGACCTAGCAATCCCATTACTGGGTATATAACCAAAGGATGATAAATTATTCTACTATAAAAACACATGCACATGTATGTTTATTGCAGCACCATTCACAATAGCAAAGACTTGGAACCAACCCAAATGCCCATCAGTGATAGACAAATGCCCATCAATGATAGACAACTAAAGAAAATGTGGCATATATACACCATGGAATACTATGCAGCCATAAAAAAGGATGAGTTCATGTCCTTTGCAGGGACATGGATGAAGCTGGAAATCATCATTCTCAGCAAACTAACACAGGAACAGAAAAGCAAACACTGATTGTTCTCACTCATAAGTGGGAGTTGAACGATGAGTACACATGGACACAGGGAGGGAAACATCACACACTGGGGCCTGTCAGTGGGTGGGGGCCTAGAAGAGGGATAGCATTAGGAGAAATACCTAATGTAGGTGACGGGGTGATGGGTGCAGCAAACCACTATAGCACGTGTATATATATGTAACAAACCTGCACGTTCTGCACATGTATCTCAGAACTTAAAGTATAATTTAAAAAATTAAAAACAAACAAACAAAAAGAAACTTTCCTTGTCCACTCGCCTGCTGATGGGTACCAAGCACCGAAGCAAGCCATCCTTCCAAGTCAGGATCGCAGTTCTTCATAGGGAAAATGCAAGGGCTTCCCATCCCTCCTAAAAGTTCGAAGGCTTTGTGACATGGTGACAGTGGATCAACCATTTTCCAGCGCAAGTATTTGCTGTTCTCTCATAGATGCAGCTTAGTTTCCATTGTGAAAATCACTCTTTTTTAAAAAATTATTTATCAGTTCAACTATCACATTTACATGGTAATTACCATCTTAAACATAAGTAATTTTTGTTGTAGGAAGTGATAAATTTTGAGAATTTTTACCTTTGATGGGTATAATTGTAAAAGCTTTCCCTTTATGACATGTGGACATTTAAAGGTTCACAGCTGCTAGTGGAGGCAGTGAATGCCAGAGTGATGGGAAGTAAGGACCCTTTGGCTACTCTTCATCAAGGAAGCAAAATAGCAAGTATGAGTTAAAAGGAGACAAATTGTAGTACTTGTTTAGCTTGGTTCTGAACCTAACTTCTCAGTGAAACAGATTTCTTTTATTCTGAGATGTATAAATTTGTGAGTTTTTTCTTTAACTTTTATTTTAAGTGCAGGAGTACATGTGCAGGATGTGCAGATTTGTTACACAGGTAAACATGCGTCATGGTGGTTTGCCGTGCAGATCAAATCATCAGCTAGGTATTAAGCCCAGCATCCATTGGTTGTTCTTCCTGATGTTTTTTCTCCTCCTACCCACCATGACAGGCCCCACTGTGTGTTGTTCTCTACAATGTGTCCATGTGTTCTCATTATTCAGCTCCCACTTATAAGTAAGAATATGTGTTGTTCGGTTTCTTGTTCCTGCGTTAGTTTGCTGAGGATAATGGCTTCCAACTCCATCCATGTCCCTGAAAAGGACGTGATCTTTTTCCCTTTTATGGCTGCATAGTATTCCATGGTATATATGTACCACATTTTCTTTATCCAGTCTACCATTGATGGGCATTTAGGTTGATTCCATGTCTTTGCTATTGTAAACAGTGCTGCAATGAACATATACATGCATGTATTTTTATAATAGAATGATTTTTACTCATGTTACTTTGTGGGTTTTTTTTTTTTTTTAGACAGAGTCTCGCTCTGCCACCCAGGCTAGAGTGCAGTGGCACAATCTTGGCTCACTACAACCTCCGCCTGCAGGGTTCAAGCAATTCCCCATGCCTCCACCTCCTGAGTAGCAGGGATTACAGGTATGCACCACCACTTGTAATTTTTTGTAGTTTCATTAGAGACAGGGTTTTGCTGTGTTGGCCAGCCTGGTCTCAAACTCCTGGCCTCAAGTGATACACCCACCTTGGCCTCCCAAAATTCTGGTATTACAGGCGTGAGCCACCACACCTCACCAAGTGATTTATATTCCTTTGGGTATATACCCAGCAATGAGATTGCTGGGTCAAATGGTGATTCTGCCTCTAGGTCTCTGAGGAATTGCCACACTGTCTTCCACAATCGTTGAACTAATTTACACTCCCACCAACAGTGTAAAAGTGTTTATTTTTCTCCACAACCTCATGAGCATCTGTTGTTTTTTGACTTTTTAATAATAACCATTCTGACTGGTATCTCATTGTGGTCTTGATTTGCATTTCTCTAATGATCAATGGTGTTGAGGGTTTTTTTTTTTTTTTTTCCATATATTTGTTGGCCACATGTATGTCTTGTTTCAAGAAGTGTCTGCTCAGGTCCTCTGCCCAATTTTTAATGGTTTTTTTTGTTTGTTTGTTTTTTGCTTTTTTCTTGTAAATTTGATGGAAACTGATTTTAGAGACTTGTCTCAGTGACCTAAGTTGAAAATATTCACCTTTTTTTTTTTCCCCGAATGCCAAAATATCATCTTGCAGCTCTTTAATAAGTATGCATTGGTCACATTCAATAACCTGTTCAGAATAGCAAGCACAATCTGTTTCTCTCCTTTTCTCTAATTAGTCAGGAGCCTTGCTTCAAAGGCATTAAGTCCCATCTCCTCTGTTGCTCAAAAAGGTTGCCTAATGGTAAAGAATTTTAATCTTTTCTATTTAAGGAATATGTGGTTTTAAGTTTAGCCTGCTGGCCTCTTTATTTATCATTGCTGAACTCAGCTCTTCTGATTGCTAGGAAGGTTTTCTAATGTTTCATTTCCCCATCTTCCTTAAAAATAACAACATTGCTCTATAAAGCAGCTAATGTTCTCACTGAGCAAATGGAAAGAATCCCACATCACTCCAAAACACATTCTTCCCAATAGAAAGTGTATAAATGGACTCTAAGCAATGTTACACTTTTTCCCTATGAGTGATTTTCTTTAAATATATTCTACCACTTTCATATAGCCACCTGCCATTTTTGCTTTATTGCAGCCAGAAGGTTTAAAGGCGCTGCCTTTAAATATCTTGAAAGTTTTCCATTGATAAGAAAAGGTAGTAAAAGCACTTTTAAGTGAACAGTAACATACACATCACAAATCAGGCATTTTGATACCATCTAGGTTCACACCATGTGGTATAAGGAACTCCAGTGATTGTGATTTAGCTGGGCTTCTAAGCTTTATAGAAGCTATGTGGGGAAAATTCAGGGTTGTTGAAATTATTGAAGAGATCATGGGTTGTGTTGTATGTGCATGTGTGTATGTGGAATGTATGTGTGCGCATGGTGAGAAGTATGGATAATTTAAATACAAAATAGCCAAACACAGCTTAATAGTAGTACTATAGAGAAGAAATAAACCAGAAAAAAATGCAAATATTTCTTAGTTATGTATTTCTCCTTTCATAAGGATTACATGTAAACTATTTATTTACAGTATATTATTGAAATGAATTATTGCATCTTGCCAAGGCAGAGCATGTTATGGTCTCCATTCTATTTAAATTAGTCTAAAAGGCCACAGAAATAGATACCAATAAGAATTGAATGTAAGCATAGACCAGCAGCAAAGATTACTGTCTGAAGATCGAACAGGAGAGAGCTGGGTTTGAAATCAAAGACCTGCCATTGATCAAGTCTTTATTGGTCTAGGACAAAGGTTTATAAACATGTTCTCATTTATCCTTTGGGTCTGAATGCAGCATGAGCTAAAATAAAATGACGCCAGATTTGGAGGGCAGAAGAAAGGACCAACCGTGTCTTGGCAGGTCTTCAAACCCAGCTCTCTCCTGTTCGATCTGCAGACAGTAATCTAACCGTGTCTATCCCGAGAGTTAACCATGCACCTGGCCTCTCCTGCTCTGCTTTATTCTCCAAAAGGAAGAAACGAGAGTCCAGCAATTCTGACCATGTGAATTTGAAGAATTTAGGGTAAACTTTTATCTGGTTTTCATAGCCCTCAACATTATAGATGTATTTTCAAGAAATATCTTAAAATAGGGAAAGAGGTTGAGACATACACGTGGATTTAGTAGCATTGAATGCAAATGACTTCAAATGTAAGGCAAGTTATTTTTCTTTCTCAGATTATTTCTGTTCTCTTCACAGTAGTGTATGTGAGTAGGTGCGAGTTTGAATGCATGTGGGGAAGAAAAGAAAAATTCATTTAAAAATTATATAATATATGCTAAAGGATGGTGTGACAAGGTGTATTATGCGGGGTGTTAAATGAGCCCGACTTGGGATGACATGCTATGGCTCCAAAATAGTAAACATGTTCCTGTTGATTTTGATGAAAATGTTTTCTGGGTGATTATTCAGTCTCTGGCCGTTATATCTTCGTATGATCAAGATTCTGTTGATCAAGGTGATGATGCAGAGAAGGTGCATTCTTTATTAAAGAATACAATTTAGGGGAAAATTAAAATTCCTGAAACAGAGCAGTCATATACATATCAAGTGTATTGCTCTTCCTTGTACTCAATGGGCTAGTGGGAAAAATAATGTCGTAAGTAGTCAAAGCACACTAATATGGAAAGATTGAGATATATTTTATCTATGGAGAAGGAACATTAATCTTTATCTAAAAAATGTTGCGTTGGCAAGTTTATATTTTTCCCTAGAATATTTAGAGGAAAAATAGAAGTATCAACCACATTCTTTAAACACAGCCATAGGCCAGCTCTGCAAATGAGCAACTCTAATGTGAAAACACTTTCAAAGTTCTAAATGATTGTCCCTGCGGTAATAAAGAGGGGACATTTTACAGTATGACAGTGTGTAAGACAGCATTGTCAGCTGTAGTTTATTTAAAGCACGAGGCCTGTAACAGGAAAATAATGACTTTAATAAAATTTACTATTGACTTTGTAGGCTAAAATCTTTCTGTCATCAGGAATACAGAAAAACAACCTGTCTGAAAACCCTTCAGTTAAATATATTCCTTTAATATTTCAAAGCAACTTGATTTTTTTATCATACATGCCACTTCAAAAGATACTGTAGTAGAGTGGAAATTAGTATTTTTAATAGAAAGTTGGTATTGCTTACATAAGGAAAAAATCGGTAATGACCTATGACACCGTCAACTGAAAGCAACATTTGAGGAGACTGCAAAAGCAGTTAATGCAATTCCTTGAAATACTGTATGAAGCTGTGTCACAAATGAATGATTTATAAATTACCCAATGTCCTTCTCATCTGAAGGATATCTTTTAATCGTGCAGTATCGTTTCTCAGTAAGAACACCAAAGAGCTTGCTGGATATACATGAAAATCTACAGCATGTTAACGAGGTTGGGGTCATTTCTGGAAATTGGGGGAAGTGGGAAAACATATGGCCTGATTTTACTCTCCAGCCAATTTGATTAAATGCGGTATAGATTGCTTGTGGTGTGTAGGAGAGGTCACGTCCATTATGTGAAAAGCTGAAGAAATTCCATTCCTTTAATGTTTTACATAGTTAAAATAAACTGTGGTAAAAAGTTTCCCAACAGTGTATGACAGCTCAATTTAGAGGTGAAGCCTTTTAATAAAACCTCATGAAATGAATACTTTGGTTTATGCACTCTGTTTGTGTTTCCCACTGGAGTGCTTAGCATTATGAAGCTGTGGTTACTTGCTTTACTACTGCAGAATAACATCATGAAAGGGGAGACCAAAGCTTTGTATCAGAAAATAGCCAGAGTGAGTAGAAATGCTGATAGAGAAACCTTAATTTTGAGCTGAACTGCTTTCCCATGTGCTTTTAACATGCTATTGTAAAGTATATTGGCTTGAATTACAGGATATTATTTAAACAAAGGAAAAAATCTGCAGGGGTTTTTACACATTAACCTATAGCTTATTTAAAGGGAAATTATGAACCTCAGAATTATAAACTAGTAAATTTTCCTAAACTTTAATAAAATAAGGATTTGAAACTGCAGCATGCTTTTCCGAATTCAGTATATATGTTGGTATTATTTAGAAGAGAAGGAAAGCAATGGAAAAAACAAAAAGCAGCTCATTCCTGTAGAAATGTTGGCACCAATGCTCCATGTGGAGACAGAATTCTACTTCAATACCATCTAAGATCTCAAAAGCAATTCCTAAGGGAGGTAGTATGATGCCTTAAACCAATTAAATATTCGATATATTAGCATTAGACATAACCGTTTTCAAGAGCAGTCTTCATGTTGATCCTTTCTTTCTGTTTGTGCTCTCCGACTCACTCCGGAACGGTCCCTAACGTGAGGAACAAAATCAAGAAAGTGGTCCATTGTTACACTGACCATTACAGACCTTAACATCTTCTAGAATTTCTCAATATTTGGCCTTACTGCAACCTCTGTAATATTTCGGTAGTTATTTTATACTACATATGTGAATGTCAGAGGAGTTTGAGCATGGTATGCAAATATATGCAAATTATATGGATGCTTATGCAATTATTAATCCCCAGACCTCCTGGGGAAATATGGTGACCTTACAATGTGCATCACTTGATTTTGACAATAAATATTGCAATTGGTAAGGTACCATATTCCGAGATATGTGACTTCTGCTCTCTGGTCATTTACTAACTTCCCAGTTATACCAAGTGGGAGTTAGTATTCATGAATTGGCTTTCTGTGATAGTCTTTCATGACTTGTGAATATAGTTGATAGCCAAACTAATAAGTGAAAAAAAAAAAAACTATCTATCCCTTAGCTACTCTAGGAGACAACAGGTAGACTGAGTCTTAACTATGCTTACTCACCTAGGAGAGATGTAGGTGGCATATAAGGGAGATATCTTTGGTCATACATAGGATTGATATTACTATTAGGAAAGCTGTTTGATGAAAATCCAAATGTGTGTGTGTTGACTTTCTGAGGTTTCAGGGCTTTGTAGTCTGGGATGCAGAAAGGGTACATTGAAAGCTTCTAAGGACTGTCTTCATTTAGTCTCCTAAGATTTCTCGTTTCCCAGGTTTCCACATAGGGTTAAATAACATAATGATTCTGCTCCCCAGTTAATCTCTAATTTTATCTACTCCTCTATATTTAAGTATAATTTTAGAGTAGACTACTTGAGGCAACAAAAGCAAAAGAGTCTCATGCATTGATTATACAAATACAGATTAAGAAAAGCCTTTGCTTTGTTTATTCCTTCAACAAATGTTTATTATGTTCTATTTCCCAGGCACAGGTTAGAATAGTGATCAAAAAACAGAACTCTTGCCCCAAAGGACGTTGTGTTCTTTTGAAGACAGACAGTAAACAGATAAATTAGGTAACATTTGTTTCCAGGTGGTGAAATGAGCTATGGGGGAGGGGGACAGAATCGGGCTGGGGGGTCTGGGGTAGGGGGAATAAAGAGCAGAGGCTGAAAAAAAAGAAAGTTGAAGACTGGCGTACACCCTTGATATGGGCACTGTGATATTAGGGATTGAACAAAGCTGCAATCTGATCCAACAGGTACTTCACTTGGTCAGAAAGAGAGACTAATAAATCCATCTGCAGGATTCTTTCAATAATTCCATTTTCTGTATTAGCCTAATTTGCATTGCTATAAAGAAGTACCTGGGACTGGCTAATTTATAAAGAAAAGAGGTTTAGTTTGGCTCATAGTTCTGCAGACTGTACAAGAAGCATACTGCCAAAATCTGCTTCTGGTCAGGCCTTGGAAGCTTCCAATCATGGTGGAAGGCAAAGAGGGAGCAGCTATGTCATGTGGCAAGAGAGGGAGCAAGAAAAAGAAGGCGGTGGAGGGTGGCAGGTGGGGGTGGGGGGTTGCCCAGACTCTTTTATACAACTAGATCTTGCATGAACTCATTACCTTGGAGAAGGCACCAAGCCATTCCTAAGGGATCCACTCCCGTGACTCAAACACCTCCCACTAGGCTCCACCTTTAACACTGGGGATCACATTTCAGCACGAGATTTGAACAGCTCAAACATCCAAACTGTATCACCCACTTATAGTAAAATCCCAGACCTGCCGAGAAATTGGTCTAGGTAAAACCAGTTTTATTAAATTAACATTACGCTAAATTACTTAATTCAGTTTACAGCGTTCCCCACCAAATCACGAATCATATACGGTGGTGGGGTGATGAGGAGTATTGGCACATTTAAAAACAAGGTTTTTAAAACACATATTATAGTTTTAGAGATTATAGGTAAAAAGCCTTGACACAATACACAAATGTTATTGTAATAGATTTTGTTAAAAAGAATACATTACTAACCGTATTACCAATCCATAAGATTTAAATATCGAACAAGCTGTAGCCCAACTACTTTGCTGTGAATTAAGGGCACATAGGGCCATGGGGAAAAAGAAGGCCTATGCTTAAGTCACAACTCTCATTGGGAACATGTATTTTGTTTTCTTACTTCACCCTCCAAATGACTGTTGTAAAAGAAGTCCTCAGACGCTGTGGGTTAGAGGGAACACAACCGTAGATTCATACTTTACACGTGTTACATCTTTACTTGTAATTTGGGTTAAGTTTGATATAGGTGCTTGAGATGTTTGAAGTAGAAAAAAAATGTGTTTAATCTAACAAAAAAAATGTTTTTAAAATGCTACCTCAGATTTGAGGAAGCTAAAGCGACTTACCCAGTCTTGAAAAACATGCGACCAATGGCTCCAAGCTCAATTGCTACTTGGTGTCGAGACAAAAGCAGAAAGAATTTAACTGTGGCACCTCTCAGCCTAGCTTGAGTAAATCAAGCACTTTCATGACACTAAAAGGCAAAGGAAATACTTTGCTATGTGGAATTTGTAACAATTTTTAAAAATTATTTCTGTATAGAAAAATAGCTTCTTTATGTCTCACATATTTTCTTATCACATTCATTATAAAGCACATTTTACCTTTGATTTTTGCATTACCAACTTTGAACGATCCCATGACTTTTAATGCAGTTTAATATCTCCTCATATTTGTTTTTTAGTGTATGAAGCAAAAGTCAAGAAATATATAGCCCAAATCCAAAGCTGCTTTTATAAGACCAAGAATAATAATAGCTAACATATATTGGTTAATTGTTAAGCAGGGTTTTTAAAAATTGCTGTAATCCCAGCACTTTGAGAGGGCGAGGTGGGAGGATGGCTTGAGCCCAGAAGTTCAAGATCGGCCTGGGTAACATGGCGAAATCCCGTCTCTATAGAATATACAAAAAAAATTAGCCAGGCATGATGGTGTGTGCCTGTAGTTCCAGCTACCCAGTAGGCTGAAGTGGAAGGATTACTTGAGTCTAAGAGGTCAAGGCTGCAGTGAGCCATGATTGTGCCACTATACTCTAGCCTGGGTGACAAAGTGAGACCCTGTCTCAGGGGAAAATAAAATTGCATTGCCTCTATAAAACACAACAAATGTAAAGTACAACATTATTTCCAGTTTCCAAATGAAGTGACGAAAGATTAGAAAGGTTAAACATGCGGCACTAGATCACAGAACTGGTAAAAATCATCAGTGAGACTTGAACCAGCTCTCTCTGACTGCTTACCCAATTAATGTGCTACCTCAGGTCATATAAATTAGTAAGTTACTATTAACATTTCTACCTTGAAATTTCTTACAGTCATTAGCAGTAAAGCTGGATTCTCATAAGTGAACAAATGCCCTATTAATTCATATAGAAATGGTATCATATTTGAGTCTAAATATAAACACCTCAACTAGAAAATATGGCTACATTATTTATCACAACAGTGGCTTATACCTGTAATCCCAGCATTTTGGGAGTCCGAGGTGGGAGGATCATTTCAACCCAGTGATTTGAGACCAGCCTGGGCAACATAGCAATGGTCCATCTGTATAAAAAATTTATTAGCCAGGCATGGTGTCATGTGCTTGTAGTCCAGGCTACCCAGTACCCAGGAGGCTGGGGTTGGAGGATCAACTGAGTCCAGCAGGTCAAGGCTGCAGGGAGGCATGATCATGCCACCGAATTCCAGCCTGGGCAACACAGTGAGACCCCGTCTCAGAAAAACAAAAAATTACTAAAACACATAGATGGAGCCCAGTTTTCATGATAGAGGTGGCACCTCCCCCTAAAAGGTATTATGGAAATTTGCAAGGGTGGTTTTTCAGCAAAGATTGGTGAAGGGGAACAGCATGTTACTTGCCTTGATGAGTAGAACAGTCCCCCACACGAAGTGCATTGTCTTACATTCTTCTCAAATTTGGAAGAGTCCATGAAAAATCCATATAGGGAAAGTAAACTATTTATAATTATCTGAGTCTACAATTTGTTGCCATTTGACACGTGCACAGTTTCCCCATAGGCTAAATTTTCCAGAAATGTATTACAATAAAAATCTATGAAAGATTTTACATATTTGTTTAGTTTGAATTTTATCAAGAGTCATTCACCGTATTTGGAAATTTGTCACCTATGGCAATGATGCTCATGATATGAGTCACCAGTCATCATTTGTATTATTCTTTTCTGTAGCTGCCACATATATAAGTGAAAAAAAGAATATTTGAGGCTCCTTTAAATAGTATTAGAAGGAAATATTATTAAATATCAGAGATACATAAATTGCAGTATGGAATTAAAGGTTGTAAGCATGTTATAGCTTATATTCATATTTATATTCATTTATTGTACAATGATAAGAAATGTTGTGAAGATGATATATTGGATTTATTTACTTATTCTTACATGGTCAGAGGTTTTTCACTGTTATTCTGATACTGTCCATGAAGGTCTACCACAACTATATCTTCTGATATTACTATTCCTTATTCTAGTCCATTCTCTATCCCCTATCACCTGTCAAAGACTAGGGTTCTTAAGATCTGTTTAAGCACTAGAGTCTTGACAAGAAGTGGAAATTTAATGTGGATGATAGGCTTTGTGTGATTTTTTTTAACATTATTCCATCCTGTGCTTTAATATAGGGAATTATTGTACAATACCTTACTTCTGTATTTTGGAGGGATATTGCCCTGTATAAAATAAGTTTCTTTCCTACTTTCTCTTATTGCATACAAATAGGTCTTATTTATTGTACTTATCCTAATTTAAAAAAAATTCTAGTGTTTATATGGATACTCTGCTCTTTCAGTTTTCTATACTTCCTACACAGAATGCCATTTTAAAATAATCCGTTCCAAAAAGGAGATATATTAGGTAGAATAGGGTTGAACTTTATATAAGATTGAACTGCTGGGCTTGGCTCAAAAGCAAAAGAAATAGGTAGTTAATATTTTAGAGTCTTCTTACTATGTGAGAAAAATCTTGCTGGATTTTTATTTTTTAACTATTGATGTAGAAATAAGACAATTATGTGGGAAAAATGCACACAGTTGGTATTAAATAAATACCTTTGTAATGGTCACAGTTGATGGTCAGTTACTTAGAAGACACTGCATTACTCTATTCACAAGGCATTCTGCTTCCGATTATTTGAGCAGTTACATTATAATTGTAAGGCTCTAATTACATATGTCAACAAAGACTCCACCACTATCATTTATAAGGTTCCAGGTCCAGCTTCCACATTTTCCTATAATAGATATGCATATGAAAACAATAACTTTCTTTAAAAAATCGGATACTTGAGATATAAAATATAGAAATATGTTGTATTTCTTAATTTTCAAATTTAGACTAGTTCTATTGAAACAGATGTAACTTTAAAAATGGAAGCATGTGAATATAGCAAGTAATTTTGCAACTGATAGCTGAAAATGCACTAATCTATTTAAATATATTTTCTTTTTATCAATCTATGGGATTCTGGAACCCAGTTATCACTTCAAACCGATAAAATGTGGATGGCACTATTTGAGCAGTCTGAAATCTTTGACCCTGCCTTGGCATGCAGTTGCAGGATAAAGTTAGCTTTCCTTCCCTTAAATGAACACGAACAGATTTTTTCAATCCCTGCTCGTTACCCCTAGAATCATTTTGAGCCAATTCATAGCCACTGCTTTGCTGTATATCACTGTAAATCATGGGTATAAAAAAATAGTTTGGAGGGAAAAAAATTTAAACGGTAGCAAAATGTCAGTTTCAAGGGGTGTTAAAAGGAAATTTAATCAACTTTCAACACATTGAACACCACCTTGGCATTAGACATCATAGATTTCCTTCTTACCTCCCAACTTCTGAGGCTTATTATTAAATACTTTCGCAGCAGCAAGATCACAAAAACATTAGACTGCTTGCTTACAGGTATATCCGACTTAGTAAACTTAAAGGGGCACTACCAGGGCTGGAAAAGCTGAAATTAGACCGATGGGCTTTACTGTATTCTGAAGTTGGGGCGTGCACAGTACGCTATCTGATTCACTTTGCCTGCCAGCTTTGTTCTCTTGAGCCAGCAGGAGGGATTGACACTTAGGAGAATCTTTCTCTTTTAACCCGTGTGCTACTCCTGACAGCTAAGCTGGGCGAACAGAGCCTAGCAGACAGCTAGGACTCTGGGTTCGTTGTTTATGGGTAGCTGTTTAGAAATTGGCATTTTAACAATGCACTCCCTGACAATGTGTTCCAAATTAGGATAATTTTTAAAACTATACTTGGGACTGGCTGCAAAATTTGTGGAGGCCAGTGCAAAATGAAAATCCAGAGTCCCTACTAAGAGCAAAGCATAACCAAACTAAAGACTTTCTAAACACCTGATCATTTGTGCAGACTGTACCCTGGTGAAGTTGGCTCTGATTATACAATTGCTCTTTGATCAGTAAGCACTTAATATATTTGCAGCAGAAAACGTATCAGTGTGGTTGTATTACTAGCTTAACGAATGAATATATGTAAAGCATACAAAAGTAACTTACTTTTAATGAACTCGTCCTTATGTGCAAACCTGGCCTAGGGCAAGAAATAAAGGGTCTAGGAAAATATAAACTTTTAAAAAAATTTTAAAATACCAGCTTATAAATGGGATAGTTTCAGTTTTACTAACAAATTTACATGTAAGTCTACCAACACCCTATTTCTGAATGGAATGTTAATTCCTTTAGAATTAGTGTTCTAAAATTTTAGAATAATTTGTAAGAACCTTATAAAATTTTGATGTGAAAGTTTAAAAAAGAAAGTCAATCTTTTTCCAATTTGTGGGATTTTTTTTAATGCTTTCCAAACCAAAGAAATCTAAGAACTAACAGATTTTTTAACAATATGGCAAGTTGTAAATTTTATTTGTGTTCAAGGACCAAAACGCTGGCTTTTGAGCATATTTGTAAACTATATTCAGTCTTTTAATGTTTGATAAGCTACACTTACCAAAAACAACCACTCACTTATTAATTCAGCATTCACTGATTATTTGTTATATGAAACACTGTGAACTTTTCTATAATCTTCAGTTTTTGTAAAAGTGTTATCTCTTGAATAATCAAAAATAATAGTCCTCAGAAACTTCTTAAAGTCTCAGAATGTGCAAGTTTTAAGGTCATTGGGGAAAGCTGACATAACAGAAAATATACCTTTCTAATCAGCTTCTAATTATGTTTATTATATATACCATTTAAATTTAAATATACTTACTATTTTATGTCTTTATAAGGAGTCCATATGGGCTAAAATGTGGAAATTCTAATAGGTAGGGACTAAGCTCACTTTTAACATTATGGTAAAAAATGTGTATTGTCTTCAGTAAATTAAAAAAAAAACAAACTTGAACACCAACTATTCATAGATATGACGATAAAAAGCACAGAACCTGGTTAAATAAGAGCACTTTCTCTTTTTTTCTTTTTTTTTTTTTGAGACAGAGTCTTGCTCTATTGCCAGGTTGGAGTGCAGTGCCATGATCTCAGCTCACTGCAACCTCTGCCTCCCAGGTTCAAGTGATTCTCCTGCTTTAGCCTCCTGAGTAGCTGGGACTGCAGATGCGCGCCACCATGCCCAGCTAATTTCTGTAATTTAGTAGAGATGAGGTTTCACCATGTGGGCCAGGATGATCTCAATCTCTTGACCTTGTGATTTTCCCGCCTCGGCCTCCCAAAGTGCAGGGATTACAGGCGTAAGCCACTGCGCCGGGCTGAGAGCACATTTTTTATTGGAGAATAGACAAAGTCTGGTTGAGAAATTGGTGGAGTTTAATGTGGAAAGTGCCCAGTAAAGATACTGATAGGATTCTGTCACGACACAGATGAGGGGTATTTAATCCTTAGGCATTAGAAAAGAGTTTATGGAGAATCCAATATTGACCTGAGTCTAGACCTAAGCTTTGAAGGATGAGTAGCCATTAGTCTAGCCAAAAACACGGAAAATGTATCCAGAGAGAGAGAACAGAAGTTGTAAAGATGCAGATGTATACAAGGGCCTGTCACCAACCAGGGACTCCAGTGCCAGGAGGCCTGTGAGGGTGTGGCAAAAGTTAAGACTCTAGAAATAGACAGAATGCAAAACATGAAGGGATTTTAGTCGCATTAAGCAGCTTGAACTTTATTTTAAAGTCTTGAGGGAGTCACTAATGGATTTATTTATTTCCTCATCATTATAAAATCAATATATGCTTATTTTTGAAAATTTGGAAATAAAGCAAAGCAAATGCCACTTAAAATTTTAAATAAGAAATTGACCTATCAATACTTGCATTTTAGAACGAGTAGATTCCTTTAAAATTATGGGATAGATTGGAGTAAAAACTGGAGTTAGAGAAACTAATTTTATGAAGTTTCTAGGGTACATTCTAAGCTTCTACAAAAAGACCTTAAAATATAGTGTTCTAAAGGAAATTAGAAGAGCATTTCCCTTTTACCTAACAATTTATGAGCAAAGTAGTTGTGTAGGGCAGGAGACACCCATACTCCACGAGTCTTCCAAAGTCTTCCAGGATCTAAGTGGCTGTTGATGCATTTTTTTTTTTTTTTTTTTTTTTTTTTTTTTTTTTTTTTTTTTTTTTACTATTTCTGAGCAGTAGGGGGAAACAGAGGGCCTAGAGAAAGTAGATTTCTCCCTTAAGAGATGACCTAGAATTTATGCACATTTCTGCTCACAGAGTATTGGATTGAATATAGGCTTACAGCCAGCTACACTCTGCAAGAGAGCCTAGGAAATATAGTCACTCATTGATTAGCTGTGAAACCAGGAGGAAAAAATGAGTAGTGGGAGAAAATTTAGAAGTCTACAGAAGGAAGGGCAATACAGTAAACTGTGAGATAAGTGGCAAGTGGCTGAACAGAGGTAGAAGCACTTAAAATGTAGAAGACACAGTCTTAGTAAGAAGAAAGGGAAGAAGCTTTTGGATTGTGTGGGACTATTCACAAAGGTAAAGAGCAAGGAATGGAGCCTAATTGTCAGGGGAAGATAATGCAGTTATGCATAGGCTAATACGAAATGAAGAATTAAGTAAAAATCCCAAATAGATATAGAAATCTGGGGTCCCAGAGTTAAGCCATGTCTGGAAATATGGACAGGGGAGTCATCAGGATGTGGATAGTAACGAAGCCAGGGATCTCAAAGAGGTGTCCTGATGAGTAAGAGGGCAGAAACTAAGACCAGACCCTGGGAAACACCAATGAAAGAAGGATGATAGAAGGGTGTCAGAAAGCCCTACAGAAGATATCGAGAAGTAATGGCCAGGGACAGAGGTAAGCATATCTTCTAGGTAAAGTACCTTCACCAGAGAGGTAGATAAAGCACAAATCCATCTGAAGCCACCAGTGTTGAGCTGGAGAATCAGTTTAATGGTAAAGAGTACAGGCTCTGGAGTCAGACAGCTCTGGGTTTGAACCTCAGAGCCATCCCTTTAGTACTGTTATCTTGGCAATATTCTTGTTGCATTCATTAGCTCAACATAAATTTATTAAACTTTTTTTTTTTTAAGATGGGGTCTTGTTATATCACCCAGGCTGGTCTCAAACTCGTGGGCTCAAGCAATCCTCCTGCCTCAGCCTCTCAGTAGGTGTGACTACAGGTGTGCCACCACACCTGGCTAATTAATTAATTTTTTTTTTTTTCCTTTTAAAAATGGGGCCAGAGGCTGGAGAGTGGAAGGATTCTTGCTATGTTGCCCAGAGTGATCTTGAGCTCCTGGCCTCATGCAATCCTCCCGCCTCAGCCTCAAATGTACTGAATTCTTAAGAAGTACTGAGAATTGTGCAAGTCTCTAGGAATACAGTGATTTTTCCTAAAGGAGTGTGGTTTCTACCCTTTTGGAATTTACAGATTAATGATGAGACAAAGGTTAAACAGATAACCATAAAAATTATATAAATTAATATGTAAATATGATATAGGCTAAGAGAAAACCATGAGCTATTATGAGAAATTATAAACATTATCACCTGTATAATTGAAATAATAGTAGAGCTTACCTCATAAAATGTTATAAGGATTCATTGAGATTATGCATACAAAGTGTTTAACATAATGGCTAACTTATATTAGCAGCTCAATAACTTGTTTGATCTTATTGCTATTAGCATGTTTCAAGGCAGAGATTAATAGTATCAAATTTAAAGAAGCTGAGATAAAGTTATTTATTATGTTACTAAAGATCCTTTGCTGAAATTATATCAGTGAAGTAGAGAAAGTGTAAAGAAGATGACGGGTGTATAAATTCGTTCACGTGTGAAATCTTTTCTGCACATTGTTTCTGTTCTACAGGAAGGAAACAGTTATAACAATAACTAATATTTACTGAGCCATTAGTCTGTAGCAAGCTTTACATGCATTAACTTATTTGAGGTTTGTCACTTTCCTATGACGTTAGTGCCTTTATTATCCTTATCTTACAGCTGAAGAAACTAAAACTTAAAAAGCTTAGGTAACTTGTCCAATGTCAAATAGCTTGTATTGTCAGCCATAATTTTAATCCAAAATCCTTTCTGAGTCCAAAGTCCTCCCCGTAAGCATTATAGCATTTTGGGTTAGACTGTCAGCTGTATTAGACTCCTTGTAAAACCAGTAACATTGCTCAATATCACTTCTCAATGATAACATTGGTCTACACAAGGGAATAATATTGGGAAAATGAAGACTTGTGTGTTTAATATTTATTTCATTCCATGCTGTGGGGTAGCTCCTGATCTATCCCTGATACTAGGGTAGGAGCTGGAAATGCAAAGAGTTAATAAGGCATATATCATTTTCCTCAAGGAATTCCCAGTCCAGGTAGATATTATAAATAGAAGAAATTTAAAAGAAAGACTTAAGAATATGCTTTTTTAAAGTAGTCACAAGATTTTTTACAAAATGATTTGATTTTTTCTGATAAGAAAGTAAATAGAAAACCATTAATAGAAAGACAAATAACCAATAGAAGAAAAGAAAATGTAACCTAAATAATCAATAAGTAAAACAATGGTAACAATAATAAACTCTATTCACTTAACAAATATATCTTTTAAGTATCTGTCATACATTAGGTATATTGTTATTCTAGTCTCCATGAGCTCACAGTCTGCCATTAGGTTTATAGTAACGATCGTATAATGACAGAAAGTTTAAGTTCGTAGAAGCTTAATTTCAAAAATCAGAGCCAAATTATTAATTTGTGTCATATGATTTTTAAAATTTTCTTTGCCATAACTTGATCCAAAAGTTATGTGTTCAATTTGTAGACAGACCCCTCCACACACACACACACAAAACAGATTCCTGTGATAGTTTTCAAAGTTATAGATAAGTGAGCATGTTACTAGTGTCTCTAATAGTTTTTTTTTTTTTTTTTAAGTGACATTGTTTACAGATTGTAATATATCTCTTACTCCTTCTTGGTATACAAACCCATCCCTCTTCCCTCTTGACAGTATCCTAATCTTCTATAAGAAATCCACCATAAAAGCAAGAATGCAGTAAAATAACAGAAAGTAATGCCAGATAAACGCAAAAAAAAAAAAAAAAAAAGATAAAGATAAAAGAGAAGACAGTTACAGCAAAATCCTTAAGCTGTGTTTTTTAGTTTTAATAATTTTGTAAGAATATATAAAATCGAAGTTATTTTTGTGTATGACAGTATTTTTTTCAAAGTCAAAGAAAATATAAATCCTTATTAAGCTGAGTTAGACTGAACTCTACTATGTAAGTATTCCTAAGACATTCACTTGACTCCTCGTCCCAATCCACATATTCCAGAAAATGCAGAATGAATGTGTAATGTTTCATCTGCCCTTGTAGAGCATATATTCTGACTGAGAAGGAAAAATAAACCAATATGGAGCAAATAGAAAGTAGCATAAGTTTAGATATGATTTGATTATCAAGATATGAAATTCAGATAATAATTACTACGTCATGTTCAATGAAGGATGAAGTTGACGTTGGCTAGACTAGTTGAGAAGATGTGAGGAAAAAAATACAGAATGAGTTGACTTTTAGTTAGGAAATAAGACGAAGGACATTCCAAGAAAATGTTGAGAGGCATCAATGAAATTAGTGTAAATAGCAGCCGCCTTGACATGACAGGAGAATTTCTGTTGAGGAGTTTGAAAGAATAATATTTGATAGGTAAGGTGTGTGCCGGTTATGGACATCCTTCAATAACACAGTGAATCTTTCAGACTGGGTATGATAAACTAGTACCCAGTTTATGATAGCTCTCTAGATGTTTGAAGTGCTTGTTGAATTTCAGAGCAACAATGAATGATATCCTTTCTCTAAATAAAATTAAAATGATAATGGTGCAATAAAAGGACTTGTGAAAAGGTGATTGTTTGCTAGTTTTCCACCCTGTACATGTCCTGTGTGGCTTAGGTTTGAATATTATACTTCTGTTATGCTTTGTACTATTTGACTTTTAAAAACTGATAATGGAAAGGGACCACATGGAGCACTGTGTGAAGGTTTCCTTTCCTGTTTCTGTAAACTATATAAGACTCTTCTCTCAGTTAGTAATACCTAATATTCAGTTGATCATTTTGTATAAAATAGATCCTAAATTTGAAGTGAATTGAAACTTCGTGAAAGTGATATGTATTTTCATAAGAAGGAGAAAAAGCAAGGAAACACAATATTTTATGAAATCATAGTATTAATACTTCTGTCAGAACAGAGACCTTAGAAAGCTCATTCCTTACTTTCCACAAGATGTTCTCATGCTTCTACCTTGCCCCAGCAAGTGGTCATGAACTTAGGTTTAAACCCTTTAAAGTTGGATGTATTATACATTTAAAGTATTTTTATTGATAATGAGATTGATAATGAGACAATTCCACTCTTACCCCACTTCTAAAAAGCCTTTCCGCAGTTTCTGACTCTTGATCCTAGTTAAGGGTTGTGGGATGGTGTAGGAGCTTTGGATAAAAGATGAGTAGAAAGTATGGGTGAGGTTAATTCCCCCTCACTATGATAATCCTGCAGACCATAATTTTCTCTTCTGTATTTTAAACACCTACAGGGTTGGTTTTGTTGTTGTTGTGTTATTGCTGTTGTTTTACCATTCTTCCTATGAACAAACACAGGCCAAACCTTTTTGACCTCTGTAACCTCTATTATATGAATAGGAAGAATTTTATAAATATTTGCAATTGCTTTACTCTTGAACAAAATTCAAAAATTTTAATGCAGAATCAATGGTCTCGCAATTTTATCTCAAAGTAACTTAATGGCCTTTCCCCCTATTATTTCCTTCATGCCATTCGAGCTGCAGATAAGTTTACAATTCTGGTGATATCTCTGTTTTAAAGTTTTATCCTCCTTCTTGGAATACAGCCCCACTTCTCTTCCCTCTTGACTGTATTCTGGTCTATCTGTCTTTCTGGGAGGTAGCTCCCAGCCCTTATCTCTTTTGCTAGAAGAAATCTCTCTCAGTCTTCTAATTTTTTTAAAGCACTTCTCCATGTTCTACCTTATCCTATGATTATTTATACACATAACCTACTTCCTTGAAGGGAAATAAATGGAAACTCAGTCATAAATAAGTGAATAAATGAGCAAATACATATGATTTATTTCAAATTCACTTACCGACTTGGTCATACTCTCCCAGAAACAATCAAGTTTGTTCATTGTCCCCTTTAAAGTATTGTACCAAGAGCCCAAAACAAAAATCTGAAAAACAAAGAGTATCGAATGTTCTGTACATTATAAATTTTCTAATTTAACCTAAGATGTGTATATAAGCATGCAAACATGTATGTGTACACACATACATACATTCTCACATACAGGGAAATAGAAAGGGGGGGAATCCTACATTAATAATTTATACTGGTTTTATATCAACTCAGACTGTCCTTTCTTTTTCGTATATTCTGCTTTAACCCTTATTTTCTATATTCTGTACTTGGCCTGGCACAATGCCCTGAGTATTATAACTAAGTAAGTATTTGCCAAATTACATAGTGCCTGCCGCTGAATGTGTTGACCTAACTCCAGCAATTTTATCCCCAATTTCACCTTTATTCTTATTTTTTGAGATCTTTTTGGGATCCTGGAACTTTGAGCTGACATGTTGGCTTTTCCTCTCAACTTCAAAATATCTAAAAATTTGATTAGCATACCATCTATGTCCTCAAACAAGTCATTAGTTAAAAAAAAATAGCGCTGATATACTCTGAGATATTCTGTTAGATATATCCATCTGGAGTGATAATGTATTCATAACCAAAAATCTTGAAATACAATCAGTCCACCATCAAACTATTTGATTAACTTACTCATATATTCAGTTCTCATTCACAATTTGGTTGCTGCTAAGTTCAGCTTACTTGGGGCAACCATTTCCCATTTTGGTAGGGAGCTGAGAGGGCAATTGACTAGCTCTCACCTGTGGAATGAGTTTGGATGTGGTGTGTGTGACTTCCAGGCAATGGACCTTAAAAGCCCATGCTTTTGTTTGTTTTTTTTCCCCCACACTTTTGCCTTCTGCTGGCTTCATGCAAGCCAACACAGTGAACTTAAAAGTCGTTTGTTGAAGATAGATGGGCCATAAGATGGAAGAAATCTGGTTCTCTGAACAATTACTTAAGAGAGCTGAGCACTCATAAATGCTAACTCTTTTGAAACAAGAAACAAATGCCTACCATGTTTGAACCAGTGTATGTCCTTTTTGTTTGTTACAGCAACTAGCATTATTCTGCTAATATGGCTGTCCATGCAATTGCTTTTCCTCATACTTCCTCCTTGCTGTCAGAATCCATCTTCCGCTATAGAGGATAAATATTCCAGATCCTTACATTCCCAGTACTACTTTGGAGGGGAGAGAGCATGAGGATATGGCCCATTTCTACTGTACCTAAAACAGAGTGTGCTTCTATAGCTTTTGGGAGACAAACTTCTGATAAAAAGGAAAAGGCCCTTAAAGAGGCTCCAGGACTTTTTTTGTGGAATCCACTGTTGCTGCATCAACCATCTTCCTTCCCATGAAGGAAAATCCAAATTGAAAGGCTGTAAAATGGCAGAATAAAAGGTTCAAAGTAACCTGGGTCTTTGAAGATATCTTTGAATCAAGGAAACTATTCTGTGTTTGAAGCTTTGCCCTTATTGCTCAGGCTAGTAATACTACCATAAAATGATAAGTTAGTCTAACATGACTTACTCTTATTGAACGTGTTATGTTTCCTTGTAATTCTCACTTTGTTGTTCTAATGCCCTTTTAATATTTTTAAAAGTTAATTCTAAAATTTTGTTCAAAATCAATGTAAAATGCACTGGTATAAAGCTTGTTAAATTCACCCTCTGTAAAAATGGGATACATTGTATTGTTTTCAATGACTCTATGCATCAGACCTGAAATTTATTCATTCAACTTCAGTTTAATTTGTTTCTTCAACAAAGCTTCCATGATGACCACAGTGACTGGAAAGACATTTGAGCTCGGTGGATGTCTGTAGTAAGTTATTTAATAACAACTTCAGGAAACTTAAAATCTAGTAGGTGAGATAGGAGATAAATATAATTTAAGGAAGAAAGAGCTAAATCATTAGGTTAAGAAGAAATAATATGTTGGGAACAAGGAGCAGTAAGATAAATTTAAAGTCTGAATTTTTAAGTATAAATTGTAAGTATGGCCACAAAGAATGCAGTCCTATTCCAATCCACTTAGAATATAGAAGATGTTATAAGTGTCATTTAATATAGGATCACTTTGAGTCAATTTCAAGTCCACTTTGTATAGGCACTGAGAATTCTCCTTTTAATTCATACCTACTTTCTTTGTCTGCTTTCCCTTTCTTGCCCTTTCCCTTCCCCATCCAGGATTCATTTTTTTTTTTTTTTTTTTTTTTGCTATACCTTCTCTCTGCTAGAAATTCTTTTGCCTTGACTATTCACCTTTTTGTAGTAGTCCAGCTATAAGATACACAAATGTCTCTCATATTTAATACTCTTAGCCTCTCACAGTATAACACTCCCCACAGGACTGAAGGTATGCAAGGGGAAAAGGAAGCAACTCATGAACTTAGTTCTATTGTAATTCATTTTTATATAATGCTTTTTGATGGAGGTGGTAGGGGTTCTGTTAAATACTTTGAGGCATGTGAGTTCATACAGAAGTTACTTGAGAAAAAAAGGCTCTAAAACAGTGTTTCTGATTATTGCATTTATTTTCTCATGTAACTCAAAATTCTGCACTGATTATTGTTTGAATGAATATTGTAGTGAGAAACAGCTCTTTCTATAGCATGTTGCACCACCAATCAACAGCCATTGTCTCCAATTATGTTCAACAGTGTGCAATGGGAAAAGTCACAATGCTTTGAGAAAAATTCGATACTTGGGAAAAATGTTAATACCTTATAGGCTGGTATATTCTCAAAATATAATATTCATAAAATGAATATTATAATCAATTTAATAAACCTCATTCAAATTAACTGCTTAAATTTAAATTTAATTTAATTAATAAGCAGAATGGAAAATAATTCTCAAAAATGACATATTTGCTAGATATTTCAGAGGATATATATACTATATATGATATATATAACATAAATATATACAAAATATAAATATAACATATTTGCTAGATATTTCAGAGGATATAAAGACTGATAAGACGTAGTTTTTACCTTCAAGAAACTTAACATTTAGTAGATGAAATAGGCGGTACATAAATAAATATAATTTAGAAAGAAAGAGCTAAATCACTGGGTCGAGAAGAAATAACGTGTTGGAAACACAGGAGCAGACAGATACACTCTTAGTATGAAGACCAAAAAGGTTAGAGAAGGCCTCATTGCCAAAGTAAACTTTGAACTAATCCAGTAAATAATGATTTTATAGATTAATGTAATAACAATGGGGTGTTATTACAGGAGAGGAAAATGTGTAAAGACATCTTTGAGACAGGAGAGTAAAGGGCAGGTTTGGGAAATGGTGAACTCTTCTTAAAGGTGGTATGGAGAGAAGTATAGGCTGAGATCACATCACAGAGAAACATGAATGTCATGCCAAGGAGGAGTAATTTTTTTTCCTTTAATTATCAGTAATTCATTAAAGTTCTTTTTATTTAATGTTCTAATTTTAAAAAATTGTAGGTACATAGTAGGTATATATATTTACTGGGTACATGAAATGTTTTGATACAGGCATGCAATGTGAAATTAGCACATCATAGAGAATGGGGTATCCATCCCCTCAAGCATTGATCTTTTGAGTTACAAATAATCCAATTACATTCTTTAAGTTATTTTAAAATATATAATTAAGTTATCACTAACTATAGTCACCTTATTGTGCTATCAAATAGTGGGTCTTATTCATTCTTTCTATATTTTTAGTACTCATTAACCATCCCTACCTCCTCCCCAACCCCCAGCTACCCTTTCCAGCCTCTGGTAACCATTTTTCTACTCTCTATGTCCGTAAGTTCAATTGATTTGAGTTTTTAGATTCACAAATAAGTAAGAATATGTGATGTATGTTTTTCTGTGCCTGGCTTATTTCACTTAACATAATGATCTTCAGTTCCATTCATGTTGTTGCAAGTGACTGGATCTCATTATTTTTTATGGCTGAGTAGTATTGCTATGTGTATATGTACCACATTTTCTTTATCCAGTCATCTATTAATGGACACGTCCATTGCTTCCAAATCTTAGCTATTATAAACAGTGCTGCAATAAACATGGCAGTGCAGATATCTCTTCAATATACTGATTTCCTTTCTTTTGGCTATACACCCACCAATGTGATTGCTGGCTCATATGGTAGCTCAATTTTTAGTTTTCTAAGGAGTCTCCAAACTGTTCTCCATAGTAGTTGTACCAACTGACATTCCCACCAGCAGTGTACCAGGATTCCCTTTTTTCCTCATCCTCACCAGCATTTGTTATTTCCTGCTTTTCTACTATAAGCCATTATAACTGGGGTGAGATGATATCTCCTAGTAGTTTTGATTAGCATTTCTCTGATGATCAGTGATGCTGAGTACCTCTTCATATGCTTGTTTTTCATTTGATTTGTCTTCCCATTAAATTTCTTGAGCCAGGAAGTTCCTGACTCTTTTAAAAGAATCTCTCTAGGAGTTGTATAGAGGAGAAGCACAATGACACTAGTACGCCACCATCACAGATGGTGAAAGGGTTAATAAAAACTAAAACCAGCAGTGGAAATAGAGACACTTATAGACATCTGTAAAGAAAAATAATTATCAGTTGAGATGGAATATTTGACCTTGTAACTTCGTGTTAACTATAGTGTTGTGTGTACATAGAAATAGAATTCTGAGTGTAAATTTTGATAACTTCATCTCTACTAATGAGATCACATTGTCTGGGAACGAAGCCACAGTGAGAACTGTTGATTATTTTGAGAATCACATTTTTTTTCATTAGATATCCTCCTATAAAAGTAATTACTACAACTTTCTTTCACTGCCTTAATTTCCCATTTGTATATTTAAAGTCAAATCCAAAAAAACACAAGAAGTTTTTTTAATACTCTGAAACTTAATGAAGAAATATATCTGTACATCAAAACATTATATAACTTAACCAAAGTATTATTTTATCTCATCAAATATTTTAATATAAACATAAAACACTTTTAACTTCAAGCAACCATGCTTGCCAAGTTAGGTCTTTGTCAAGCCATAGGCTTTTAATGAGTATATAGTTTAAAATGAAGCTTTCAACCCTTTGACCACGAAAATGAATTCCAAGGAATTAAGAGCCAAATTCTTTTTTCTCTATATTCAAAATGTAGCGCTTCTCTTATTGTCTGTTTTTAAAATTATTATTTTAAAGAGATATACAAATCAAAGTGGTGGTTACAATGTACAGTATTGCCATTACCAGGATTTCACTCAGAAGATAGCCAGAATCTGACATTTTGATCCCAGATTCAATGGTAAAGTATTGTTATAGATCGGAAACTAATTGACCTGCTAGAACTATAGGACAAGCAGTTAACATTTCATTAATAGTGTCATTGGACCTCTAAGGATCTCTTAGTGAGTTATAGTTAGAAAGTTTTCCCATTGAAAAGTTGTAAATGAACATTTTGGAAATTCATAGGAATTCTCATTTATACCACCTGTAAATAATTTTTTAGTTCTACCTATTTGAAACACCAATTTTATTTGATCTACAAATTATATTCTAATTTCACATTTTTCCTGCCTGAAATCTGTTCAAATTCTCTTTCTGCCACTTAATGTTTGAGTGATCTTCTATAAACATTTTAATTTATCTAAGCCTCAGTTTACCTAACTGTAAAATGAGAATCTGGATGCCTATCTTTCTGGATAATTGAATGCATTTAATGAGGTGATGTAAGTAAAGTATGGGCATTCAGGTAAAAGTAGTGACTGCTCTTATGACATTTCTCAGCTCTCTTTATCATACTTTTAAGTCACATTCTTTTCTTTTTCTTTTTTTTTTGAAACAGAGTCTCACTCTGTCTCCCAGGCTGGAGTGCAGTGGCATGATCTCAGCTCATTGCAAGCTCTGCCTCCCAGGTTGATGCCATTCTCCTGCTTCAACCTCCCCAGCAGCTGGGACTACAAGTGCCCGCCACCGTGCCTGGCTAACTTTTTGTATTTTTAGTAGAGACGGGGTTTCACCGTGTTAGCCAGGATGGTCTCAATCTCCTGACCTTGTGATCCACCCGCCTCAGCCTCCCAAAGTGCTGGGATTACAGGCGTGAACCAACGCACCCGGCCTAAGTCACTTTTTTTTTTTTAATTATACTTTAAGTTCTAGGATACATGTGCACAACATGAAGGTCTGTTACATATGTATACATGTGCCATGTTGATGTGCTGCACCCATTAACATTTACATTAGGTATATCTCCTAATGCTATCCCTCCCCCTCCCCCCACCCCATGACAGGCCCTGGTGTGTGATGTACCCCTTCCTGTGTCCAAGTGTTTCCATTGTTCAGTTTCCACCTATGAGTGAGAACATGTTGTGTTTGGTTTTCTGTTCTTGCCATAGTTTGCTGAGAATGATGGTTTCCAGCTGCATCCATGTCCCTATAAAGGACATGAACTCATCCTTTTTTTATGGCTGCATAGTATTCCATGGTGTATATGGGCCACGTTTTCTTAATCCAGTCTGTCATTGATAGACATTTGGTTTGGTTCCAAGTCTTTGCTATTGTGTATAGTGCCACAATAAACATACATGTATATGTGTCTTTATAGCAGCATGATTTATAATCCTTTGGGTATATACCCAGTAATGGGATGGCTGGGTCAAATGGTATTTCTAGTTCTAGATCCTGGAGGAATCGCCACACTGTCTTCCACAATGGTTGAACTAGTTTATAGTTCCACCAACAGTATAAATGTGTTCCTATTTCTCCACATCCTCTCTGGCACCTGTTGTTTCCTGACTTTTTAATGACCACCGTTCTAACTGGTATGAGATGTTATCTCACTGTGGTTTTGATTTGCATTTCTCTGATGATGAGTGAGGGTGAGCATTTTTTTCATGTGTCTGTTGGCTGCATAAATGTCTTCTTTTGAGAAGTGTCTGTTCATATCCTTTGCCCACTTTTTGATGGGTTTGTTTGTTTTTTTCTTGCAAATTTGTTTGAGTTCTTTGTAGGTTCCGGATATTAGCCCTTTGTTAGATGAGTAGATTGCAAACATTTTCTCCCATTCTGTAGGTTGCCTGTTCACACTGATGGTAGTTTCTTTTGCTGTGTAGAAGCTCTTTAGTTTAATTAGATCCCATTTGTGAATTTGGGCTTTTGTTGCCATTGCTTTTGGTGTTTTAGCCATGAAGTCCTTGCCCATGCCTGTGTCCTGAATGGTATTACCTAGGTTTTCTTCTAGGGTTATTTATGGTTTTAGGTCTAACATTTAAGTCTCTAATCCATCTTGAATTAATTTTCGTATAAGTTGTAAGGAAGGGATCCAGTTTCAACTTTCTACAAATGGCAAGCCAGTTTTCCAGCAACTTTTATTACATAGGGGATCCTTTCCCCATTTCTTGTTTCTGTCAGGTTTGTCAAAGATCAGATGGTTGTAGATGTTTGGTATTATTTCTGAGAGCTCTGTACTGTTCCATTGGTCTATATCTCTGTTTTGGTACCAGTACCATACTGTTTTGGTTACTGTAGCCTTGTAGTATAGTTTGAAGTCAGGTAGCATGATGCCTCCAGCTTTGTTCTTTTGGCTTAGGATTGTCCTGGCAATGTGGGCTCTTTTTTCGTTCCATATGAATTTTAAAGTAGTTTTTTCAAATTCTGTGAAGAAAGTCATTGGTAGCTTGATGGGGATGGCATTGAATCTATAAATTACCTTGGGCAGTATAGCCATTTTCCCGATATTGATTCTTCCCATCCATGAGCATGGAATGTTCTTCCATTTGTTTGTGTCCTCTTTTATTTCGTTGAGCAGTGGTTTGAGTTCTCCTTGAAGAGGTCCTTCACATCCCTTGTAAGTTAGATTCCTAGGTATTTTATTCTCTTTGAAGCAACTGTGAATGGGAGTTCACTCATGATTTGGCTGTTAGTCTGTTATTGGTGTATAAGAATGCTTGTAGGGGCGGAGCAAGATGGCCGAATAGGAACAGCTCCAGTCTCCAACTCCCAGCGCCAGCGGCACAGAAGACTGGTGATTTCTGCATTTTCAACTGAGGTACTGGGTTCATCTCACTGGGGAGTGCCGGAGGATCGGTGCTGGTCAGCTGCTGCAGCCCCATCAGCGATCAGTGAGAGCTGAAGCAGGGCGAGGCATCGCCTCACCTGGGAAGCGCAAGGGGGAAGGAAATCCCTTTTCCTAGCCAGGGGAACTGAGACACACAACACCTGGAAAATCGGGTAACTCCCACCCCAATATTGCGCTTTAAGCAA
>NC_044984.1:15771642-15797639 GCF_008728515.1 Papio anubis | reverse complement strand
CTTAAAGTATAATAATAATAAATAAATTAAAAAAAAAAAAAAGAATGCTTGTAATTTTTGCACCCTGAGACTTTGCTAAAGTTGCTTATCAGCTTAAAGAGATTTTGGGCTGAGATGGGGTTTTCTAAATATACAATCATGTCATCTCCAAATAGGGACAATTTGACTTCCTCTTTTCCTAATTGAATACCCTTTATTTCTTTCTCTTGCCTGATTGCCCTGGCCAGAACTTCCAACACTATGTTGAATAGGAGTGGCAAGAGAGGACATCCCTGTCTTGTGCTGGTTTTCAAAGGGAATGCTTCTAGTTTTTGCCCATTCAGTATGATATTGGCTGTGGGTTTGTCATAAATAGCTCTTATGATTTTGGGATATGTTCCATCAATACCGAATTTACTGAGAGTTTTTAGCATGAAGGGCTGTTGAATTTCGTCAAAGTCCTTTTCTGCTTCTATTGAGATAATCACGTGGTTTTTGTCTTTGGTTCTGTTTATATGCTGGATTACGTTTATTGATTTGTGTATGTTGAACCAGTCTTGCATCCCAGGGATGAAACCCACTTGATCATGGTAGATAAGCTTTTTGATGTGCTGCTGGATTTGGTTTGCCAGTATTTTATTGAGGATTTTTTCATCAATGTTCATCAGGGATATTGGTCTAAAATTCTCTGGTTTTGTTGTGTCTCTGTCAGGCTTTGGTATCAGGATGATGTTGGCCTCATAAAATGAGTTAGGGAGGATTCCCTCTTTTTCTATTGATTGGAATAGTTTCAGAAGGGATGATACCAGCTCCTCCTTGTACCTCTGGTAGAATTCAGCTGTGAATCTGTCTGGTCTTGGACTTGTTTTGGTTGGTAGGCTATTAATTATTGCCTCAATTTCAGAGCCTGCTATTGGTCTATTCAGGGATTAAGCTTCTTCCTGGTTTAGTCTTGGGAGAGTGTAAGTGTCCAGGAATTTATCAATTTCTTCTAGGTTTTCTAGTTTATTTGCGTAGAGGTGTTTATAGTATTCCCTGATGGTAGTTTGTATTTCTGTGGGGTCGGTGATGATATCCCCTTTATCATTTTTTATTGCATCTATTTGATTCTTCTCTCTTTTCTTCTTTATTAGTCTTGCTAGCGGTCTATCAATTTTGTTGATCTTTTCAAAAAACCAGCTCCTGGATTCATTAATTTTTTGAAGGGTTTTTTGTGTCTCTATCTCCTTCAGTTCTGTTCTGATCTGAGTTATTTCTTGCCTTCTGTTAGTTTTTGAATATGTTTGCTCTTGCTTCTCTAGTTATTTTAATTATGATGTTAGGGTGTCAATTTTGATCTTTCCTGCTTTCTCTTATGGGCATTTAGTGCTATAAATTTCCCTCTACACTCTGCTTTGATGCAGTTTCTTCCTAGCATCGATGGTCTTTACAATTTGGCATGTTTTTGCAATGGCTGGTGCCAGCTGTTCCTTTCCATGTTTAGTGCTTCCTTCAGGAGCTCTTATAGGGCAGGCCTGGTGGTGACAAAATCACTCAGCATTTGCCTGTCTGTAAAGGATTTTATTTCTCCTTCACTTATGAAACTTAGTTTGGCTGGATATGAAATTCTGGGTTGAAAATTCTTTTCTTTAAGAATGTGGAATATTGGCCCCCACTCTCTTCTGGCTTGTAGAGCTGAAAATTCTAAAAATCAGAGCGCCTCTCCCCCTCCAAAGGAATGCAGCTCCTCGCCAGCAATGGAACAACGCTGGACGGAGAATGACTTTGACGAGTTGAGAGAAGAAGGCTTCAGACGATGAGACTTCTCTGAGCTAATGGAGGAAGTTTGAACCCATTGCAAAGAAGCTAAAAACCTTGAATAAAGATTAGACAAATGGCTAACTAGCATAACCCATTTAGAGAAGTCCTTAAATGACCTGATAGAGCTGAAAACCATGGCACGAGAACTACGTGATAAATGCACAGCTTCAGTAACTGATTTGATCAACTGGAAGAAAGGGTATCAGTGATCGAAGATCAAATGAATGAAATGAAGCGAGAAGTTTAGAGAAAAAAGAGTAAAAAGAAATGAAAAAATCCTCCAAGAAATATGGTACCATGTGAAAAGACCAAATCTACGTCTGATTAGTGTACCTGAAAGTGATGGGGAGAATGGAACCAAGTTGGAAAACACTCTGCAGGATATTATCCAGGAGAACTTCCCTAACTTAGCAAGGCAGGCCAACGTTCAAATTCAGGAAATACAGAGAACGCCACAGAGATATTCCTCGAGAAGAGCAACTCCAAGACATATAATTGTCAGACTCACCGAAGTTGAAAGGAAAGAAAAAATGTTGAGGGCAGCCAGAGAGAAAGGTCAGGTTACCCACAAAGGGAAGCCCATCAGACTAAGAGCAGATCTCTCGGCAGAAACTAAGTCACATTCGTAAAGGAGTTTCTACTTCACTGCTTATTTATAACTGACTTTAGGCTCATTGTTTTAAATCTATGCTGGCATGAAATGCTAATTTTCTAAGGACTAAACTAAGGTGAGATAGTCTAAAATAAAATTAAATCCTATTTTCTTATTTTTTGAATTCCTAAGAAAATGTAAAACTTTTTTCCTAAATTTTCTATTTTTCTTTTTCTTTTTTTTTTTTCCTGTAAATTTGATGCTGGTAATGTTGGCCAGGGGTGTAAGTGCATAATATAATAAAGAAACAACTAGAGAATTAATAGCGAGAGAAAAACTGAGAAATGGCATGTTTTTGAAACATTTTTATTAGTTTTTCAATGCAGAAATGTTTATAAATATATTATTTGCTTCTGTTTACATCATTCCTAATGTACCTGATAAAATTATATAAAGGTATCTATTCATTGTCCTCCCCAGACAGCACCATGGCTTTTTGATGCTTTGCTTATCTTTGAAAATATTTCATGATTTAGATTTTTCACAAACTCAAAAATATCTCTCCAATTGGGTCTGTCCAATTGGTACATATTAACCAATTGCTAGGCTTCTAGCAAGAGATAGGTGACATTATTTTGTGTGTGTGTGGTTTTTTCCTTAGCGATTCCTCTTTTAAGAAGGTGATACTGAAATAGTAAAACAAGAAATAAAAATAATTAGAACAATTAAATTTTACCAAGCAAAAAAATAATTTATTAAACAGTTTTCATGATGTGTTGTACCATATCCTTATAATGAAATAATTAGTGATATATATAAGTCCTTCATTGATGAAGATAAATTTATAGAGCAGGAAGATCTTATCCTTTAGTCAGCGACCTAATAAGGATGAAGAATTGACCAAAATAATTTTTAAAAGCCCTTTATAAAACAGGTAACAAGACCCAATCTTCCAAAGGTTATATTGCCATGCTGCCTTAAACAATTGGTCCCTGTGTGAGACTGTAAGCATTTAATGAGGTATACATTGTAAGATGTAGAAGTCATCCTTTTATCCCATGGATACATAGCCAAAGACATGAGAGCTATGAATTCTGGAACCACATGAGACCAGGTCATCACAGAATAAAAATTCTACCCCCCCCAAAAAAAAAACCTTTCTTCCAATGGTCCTTTAAACTACTTTCTGTTGAACTATAAAAAAACACTTGATAAATTACAAACATATAGTCATGACTAATTTATATTGATTTAAAATAAAACAATTGTTTTCAATGCATAAAAAATGTTTGAGTATATGTCGTAATTTATAATGTCATTTGAATTCTTCCTACATAAACTGTTTTTATTATAGCACCTCTAAAATTATAGGAAGATTCTTTTTAAGAAACTCCTTCACATTTTTGTTTTCTTCCTTTTTTAACACGAATCTATAAAATAAACTTTTAAATCAAATTACATTTAATAGGTTGCAAAATGGTGAACTATATAAAATGTTTTTAAAAAGATAATCACTTTTCTGTAGACTTTAGGTAAAACAATTTTTATGATTTGGCATTTTATATGTATACAGCATTAAAATTAGAAAGTATTTAGGAGAAATGAATGAAATGAAAATAAAAGATGAGAAGATTATATTTGCTAAGAGAGTCTGAAAAAATGATTTAGACCTGGAACAATAATTTCCTATTTGTATGTAACACAGTTATGAGAATGATGCAGCCTCTCTTTCACCATTGGCAGAACAAGAGAGGAGATCGATGAAAAAAAAGCTATGGCAGAAGAGAAGTTGGGAATCATCCTTGATCATCTTCAGTGAAGAAGGAAATTGTCACTTCACCTGTGCCACAAGGATTTCACCAAAGTTGTGTATTTCAATGCTTTTTAAAAGAGACTTTATCACCTACCTAGATATTCTAAGGTTTTGATCAAACACTTCATACTCCCATGTAATAGACTGTAAAAGTGGGAAACAGATTTTTCTGTGCTCTGATCACCCCTCTGCACAAGCAGCACTTCTGGAAACCTGGACCTCAGCTCTGCCTGAGAAGCCTGCCTGGTCTCCCTGCTTAGACTTCCTGATAGACATGGATTTTCAATGTTCCAGTGCTACTTTATCCAAGTCATTCTACTTACCACTTTACTGAGTCTTCTATTTTCTGCCCAAGCTTCCTGACTTGAAGACAAAAAAAAAAAAAAAAAAAAAGGACAAATAAAACAGTTTTCTAAGCTGACAGTTTTCTAAGGAAGTTTCTTTTTACAAATGTCTAAACTTGGAAACGACAAGGGAAGCAGGTAACAAGACAGACTCTTCAGAAAATAGCGTTTAGGGAGAAAAAAGTTTTGTTTTCAGAGCCCTGCAGAAAAACAGTAAGTCTATAGTAAGAGCTATTATTTACTCCCATTGTAAGGTCCTATCAGTGTTTCTCAATAAAACCTTTAATTGGTAGACTTTGCTTATGTGTAGGGGGAAAATCACCGACTTTGAGATTGGAATATAAAACTCATACACAATCAAGTAAAGACTAAAGAAGAGAATATATGAAAATGACTTTGCACAATACCTAACATTACCATCATCACCACCACAATAACCATCACTACCAAAAGACCTGTTTTGAAATAGCATTGGCAGTGCCACCCGCTAGATATGTGATATTGAGCAAATTACTAATCTTTTCTGAGCCTCAGTTTCCACTCTGCAAACTGAGAATAATATCTACCTTAAAAGTTGTTGGGAAAATCAATTCGATTTTGTTTGTGCTAAGTACTCATTAAATTTAAACTGCAATTTTTTTTGTGGTTGGTGTAGGGCAAAGGATAGGACAGAGTTCCCACTAGGATGAAGGAATTTGTGCTATGGAGAGTGGTGGGTCCTCTTAAAACACCCATTTATTACTTGAAGCCTCAGAAAAGCCAAAAGCAAAGAAAGATGGAAAATGAAGAGAAGAAAGAACATTACCATACAGTATATAAAATACATTCTTTAATCAGCCATCCATATTTATTAGATTTTTAAAAAGCATCCAGTGCCTTAAAAGGTTTTTGAAAGCTGCGCTATTTTTAATAAAGTCTCATGTGAAGCACCAAATGAGCTCTTAAAAAGGCTGGAAGTGCAATTCCTTTCCATTTCTCTCAATAGGAATTGCCCAGGTGTAATGTGCTCCTTGCAGCGCATACCTAGGGACTGAGCCCACTGTATTCTTCGCCAGTGAAGGCTTCGAGGTGCCCTTCCTGGGCAGCTGTTCCTAGAGTGTTAGAAAAGATCAGAAAGCAAATATGGAAATCACTAGCATGCTTTGATTTTGAAATGCACTTTGTTGTGCATTTACCTGGTTGACATATGAATGAAGAACTCAAATAAAACATCAAGTCTTATTGAGTAAGGTTTCATAAAAAGTATTATTTTCTTCCTGGATGTAACACAAAAAGCAAAGCTATCACTAGATGTTTTTCTCTATTTTTATGATTTTTAAGAGAGGAAACAAGTCAATTCTTGAAAGCAGACCAGTTTTTAAAATATATCATGTCTTAAAAATATTTTGAATAAACACTTGGTTCCTACTATTCACAGAAAATTTGCTCTTACATGTTAGAAATGCCTTACCTCATCTTTTTTTAACAGCCATGTTCCTAGGGTGTGCTTGATGTAAGAGAAGCATTTTATAATTAGCGATACATACATATACCCAGACCTAAATTTAGCCTAAATGCATTTTCAAAAAGTTGTAAAATATTGTGTTCAGATTCTCTTTTCTCCAATGGATTAATCTGAAAAACAACTGGGACTCCATTTAGAATTTCCTGGCAGCGAGCAAGAAAAATGTCAAAATCACAGTTTTACTTTATTGAAGGCCCTCTTAGGAGTCCAATGGAAAGAAATGTGTGTGCCTGGTAGCCAGAGAGCAGTGGGAGGTAATATTTAGTTTATTAATGTGTCTTTGATTTTTTTTCATAGTGTTGATGCCTAGTATTAAAAACCAAGACCTTGATCCAATTTTCCCCTTGCCCTCCCTCTAATGAAAAAGAGCTATGAAAAACAGATAAAGTTAACAAGATGTTGCATAAAATCAAAGTGCATTTCAGCAATCCCAAGATATTCAATACATCCCATTTGCTTGTGCATTGGAATGGCTCAGTAAATTATGTTTCAGTTGTAAATATTGAATTTTAATATCCAAGTGCCAACAGTACACAACGTTTTACATGCGTTAGACAACATTCTTGGCCTCTGGAAGCTTAATTTTTATAAAAACAAAACTAGTAATTTGTTTTCTTGATGTTTTTCTTATTTTGCATTTTATTAACATGGCAAGAGCCACGTATTTATTACTTGTACGTTGGATCTGATTTTCTTTATCCTTCATATTGAATTAAACTAAATTTTTGAGAGATCTGCATTAGGGTGAAGTGTGACTAAGAATTAAGAAAATTGTATTGCTAAGTAATAGATGAATTCTGATATTTTAGTAGCTAATAAACTATTGGTAATATATTAGAAAATTGATGCAAAATAAAATTATAGTAAATTTCTTGATCTGTTTGATCCTTCATAAACTCAAGAAGCAGCCACCAAAATATTAGTGAAACATGCAGATCTTTTGTGGAAATACTAACTGGATTATTAAAGATTAGTCATGTTATTTGGGTGCTTTAGCAGAAATATTTTAGAGGGATAAAACAAAAAAGATTAAATGACCTGGAGATGTGTCTGACACCTAGTTTTTATCTATTAAGACACTAGCTACAGAGTCTTCGATGTGCTATTACCAAAGTATGACACTAGTTCTAGAGAGGAGTCTTTGGGAAAACCACAGACTAAATGATCTGACAACAAAATGCTCTTGATCTTCAGGTCATTGGTAATCATGGTGTTGAGATTTGTTTTGTTTTCAGTACGTTTCATAAAGTAGTGTTTCAATTTTTTTGTTCCCTCTGTGATTAGAAAAACTATATTATATGGAGAAATACCATTTTTGTAATATTACTTTTAGGACCACTTTCTGCCCAGTCTGTCTCTTATGCTTAAATTCCAACCTTCATTCAACTCTATTTCCCACCTGTTTTTCCCCTGCATTTTAGAGAGGGTTTGTTCCCTGGCTTACATAATTTTGGGCTGTCATAATAAAGTATGGATCTGTAGTCAATGCACAAAATAGATGAGGGGATAGTCATATCCATCTTGCTGAATTCCCTATGCTTGTGTTTTTTGCCTGAAACGATTTTGATGATGCCAAGCATACTTAATAGAGATGATCATTGCTCACCAACCCACATCACTGATGAAGAAGGACCTAGGGTTAAGGTTCTGCTGAAGGCAGGTGCCACATTTTGTATTATGCTTGGTCAAATTAATATAATACGAATGGTAAGAGGTGGGGTAAGGCCATGGGAAGTTAAAATCCATTCACAAGTCTAAATTATGAGGAAATAGGAACAATGACTAAATAGAAAAGCTGGTCTTCAGATAAAATTTAAATTGAAATGTAGAATCACTGAAAAAGAGAGAAAGACAGAGAAAGACCAAGGGACAGAGTGAATATGTCATTGCAGACCCTAGAAGGAGGATAGTTGTGTCCTTTCCTGTTGACTTTTGTCTTCCCATTCCAATATGTGTCTCCTCTTATCAAATTGCTTTTTACTTAAGGTTATTTGGGTCATTATTCTCTGCAATTAAGAAAAACTTAACAAAAACAACTGTGGACAATCAAAAATATGAATATTAAAATGTCAAGTTACATTTGAAAATCTTAGAGCCATAGAACCAGGCATATCATCTTGTGCAACCTTAAATATAAAAATAGAAGTTTTAAAACCTTATAAGTGTGCTTAAAATGACATGATAAAAATTATATCACAAATGTATATAAGTGGTCTATACTTTATGAAACAGTTTAATGAATTTTACTGATACATATTTAGGGCAGACACCAGTAGCTGCCCTTTTTACAGATGAGGAAATAGAGTTATTTGACCAAAATTCCATGGATAATGAGTAGAAAAGGCAGAAATTTTTTTCCAACAAACTAAAACTCTATGTAAATAAATTAATGAGAGGCATGTTGACACTCTTTAAAGAGAGCTGAAAGAGTCTGTTCTCAGTTGCTGTAGCATGTCATCCCTCCAAACCTACCAAGTACTTTATAAGTAGTTTCAGAAAAGTAATGACACCACACATTTCTAGAAAAGATCTCTATTTTTTACATCTATGCAAGTGATTTATTCAAAATTCCTAGAATAATTTCATTTGATGATAATGAAGAGAATGATGACAGTGATAACAATGGTGATGGTGGATGGTGGTGATGATAGTGATGTTGAATGCATAAGTGCCTACAAGATATCTCAAAATGAATGTTCCTCAGGCACCTCACTTGCCATTTCCAAAACAGAAATCATCTCGCAACCCAAATATGCACTCAGCCTATTACTCCAAGCTCACAATCTGAGTTATTCTTTCCTCTTCTGCTTAATTCATCCTTGACATGAAAAGCCACCAGTCTTTGAAACAACCTGTCTTCTAAATGTGTCTTGTACCAGCTATTCATGTCCATGCCTACACCCTCTACCTGTGTTTAGACCATCAACTTTTCTCTTTTGAATTTCTGAGTAGGTCTTCTAACTATACTCTTTGCATCCAGCCTCTTGTTCTTAAGAGGGAATGCTTATTAATCATTTTTGTCCCTGAGCAGAATGAGCTATCTGAAGTGAAATCTGATTTCACACTCCTGCTTAAAATGAATCAGTAGTTTAAATCCATAGTCCTTAACATGAATTACCAGTGTTCTTATGGCTCTCTCGCTCTTCCCTAACCTCACCATACCCCTTGCAAACCCATGTACAGTTACCCAGATGTACTATACTCTCTCAAAACTCTATGAATTTGAACTTTCAATGACTACCAATACCACAATTCCGTTATTGATAATAACTGCTACTACTACTATTCTACCAGTATTGAAAAAGTCAAATTAACAGTTTTATTCTTTCATGGGAAGAGTTCAGAAGTAGGAGCTTCAGGTTGACTATGTAATAAGGCAGCAGTGGTCCTCAACCTTTCGGGCACCAGGGACTGGTTTTGTGGGAGACAATTTTTCTGTGGACTGAGGAGGGCAGGATGGTTTCAGGAAGATTCAAGCACACTACAATTATTGTTCACTGTATTCTTCTTATTATTACATTGTAATAAATAATTATACAACTTACCATAATGTAGAATCAGTGGGAGCCCTGAGTTTGATTTCCTGTGGATAGATGTTCCCATCTGGGGGTAATGGGAGACAGTGACAGATCATCAGGCATTAGATTCTTCTAAGGAGCGTGCAACCTAGATCCCTTGCATGCACAGTTCACAATAGAATTCACAATCATATGAGAATCTAATGTCACCGCTGATCTGACAGGAGACAGAGCTTGGGTGGTAATGAGAGCAATGGGGAGTGGCTGTAAATACAGATGAAGCTTTGTTCACTCACCTGCCACTCACCTACTGCTCCGCAGTCCGATTCCTAACAGGTCCGTGGTCATGAGCTGGGTTCTCCTGGATTAAAGGATACACATTCTCTTTTTCTTAAAGCTTGATGGTAGCTTTGATTGCATAGTATAAAATTGCCCCTTAATTTCCAGTCATTGTTTTCAACCAGAAGGAAGAAACAGAACTTTTCACTAGTCTTCTGTCGGCCAGAACTTATTCATATTAGTACTCCTAGACTCAACATAGACTAGGAAATGTAATCAAAATTTCGGAAGGTTACTTTTACTAAATTAGATGAGTAGAGAATACACTGATAGATAACTAGAAATATCCTCTATAGCTATCACATATTCTATATTTAGTATACAATTGGCACTTTAATGCATATTTTATATTCATTATTTCATTTACTCTTCCTAACATATTCCAAAGTTAGGTACCTACAATCTTCATCTTACGGAAGATAAAAGTAAGTCTCAAAAGGTTATATAATTCATTCTGTGTATTGCTATTAAGTGCAAGAGATGGAATTCAAACTCAGAATCTACCCCAAATTCATTGTTTTTTTTCATCGTACTAGATTGCTCCCTCATTATTTATTAAATGTCAAGGCCTGTACCAGGCATTGGCCATACAGAAGTGAAGCTTGTATTCAAAGAGAACAAGCTGAAAGTGCTGGGGCATAAAGGCAGAAATGCCCATTTGTGGCATTGAGTAAGTAAATAGGCATCAGAAAGGGGTATACGGAACATATGAAGATTGCACTTGCTGTTCTCTCTGCCTGGAAATATCTGGCCTCTCGGCACAAACACTAGCATATTTGTCCAGTCAACTCCTGCTCTACTCTGTGTCACCTCTCCGCTCCAGCATCAGAAAATATGGTTTAGGGATACCTACTATGAGTTCTCTTAGGCCCTGTGCACACTTCTGTTCCACTATTTACCTAATCAAATTATAATTCTTTTTGTACAGGTGGTACCTCCCTGCACATTGAGGTCAGATTTTTTTTTACACCATTAGCACCTAAGAAAAATGTCTCACATGTAAAGGTCAATATTTTCCAATGTGAAAGACCTTTCATGATACGTGTTATCATATACTAATTTATGTATATTTCTGTGTATATGTGAATGTGTGTGTGAAAGTGAAGCAAAAACACTTCATTGCACTTCAATGAAATGAAAATGTGCATTTGCAATTAGTACATGTATTTTAAACTTCACTTTCTTTAAATTGTCTTTAAAAATTAACACAGAATTTTTGTTTCTTCCACAGATACAAGCTTAAAGCTTGATGAAACTCCAGCTTGATGGCACAATCAAACCAGATTTATTCTTGATAAATGTAGTATTCATAATTTCCTATAAGCTTAATTATCACCTGTGCCTAAAGATAAACACATTTACCTAAATGATTATCCTTTTCAATTTTTTTAAGACATACCTACAGAATAAAAGTAATTCAACATTATGGAGCATGTAAAAAAGAGAAAAACTCTTCATACCATTATTCACTTTCTTCATGTATATGGGGTGTGTTGTTTCACTTCTAAATTATTGCTGGTACTTTCCATACACGTGTTTGCATTTTGGGCAGTTACATATGCTGTTGCTGAGGTTAGAAGATGCTGGCATCTTCTAAATTCTGGGCCATGATGAGAAAAGATGTGACATTAGACGAGATGGTATTCGGTGTTTTAGTACAATCTGGCCTTTTAGAAAATACCCAATTGAAAAGGAATCAGTCCTTGGACAAACTTAATTTTTTAATAAACTTTGTTCTGTATCTCCTAATTATATATATCACCGTTTATATATTTTGATGTTAGAGAGTATAATTTTGCCCACTAAAGAGCTAAGACACTTGATGGAATTAGGAAAGCTTTTCTTTTCTTTTCTTTTCTTTTCTTTTCTTTGGCTTTTTCCTTCCTTTTTTCTTTATTACATATAACTAAGCAAACGTAACTCCTGCTTTAAGAAAGTTTTGCTTTCAAAATGAAATAATACTAATGAAAATAGATTGAGAGTAAGTTTTTGGTGTAATGTAGGATTTATCTTTAAGTAATTATGTCTTCATATAAAAATAGTTGACAATGTGCCTTTATTCAAAAGTGCCTTCATGATTCCATTTAGCCCCAAAAACAATGTCTTGAGATAGAGTTCTTCTCTTTAAAGATGAAGACATTAAAGCTCTGAGAGAATATATAATTTGACTGGATTTCCAAAATAGTGAAGTCATTATTGAGTCCTATTTTTTAGACAAAAGTCCAGGGCTCCACCTAGTTCATAAAGAAAATGCATCTTGACTCAAATTTTAAATCACTGTTTACCTCTTTCCTTCTGCTTAGCTTAATCAAAGCAAAAAGACACTTCCATGGCATGGTATTATAGACTCCTTTCCAAAGTCTAGAAAGTTGTATCTTTACCCTAACTCTCTCGTTTTACAGACAAGAAGATTGAGGATCACGAAGTTACTAGTGGTCTGCAACCTGAGTGGTTGTGCTTCTTTCCACACAGGGTAAAAGGGCTCCTTCTTTTGCAGATAGGATATTGAGTGGTGCCAAATTGGAGAATCTGGCCTATGTATCACTTTTCAATAGGAAGAGTTCATTATGTCAAGTTCAAGGATATTTGCTTCACTCAATAAACCTGTATATCTTCACCACATATTTTCTTAAGCTGATTTACACAAATGCATATTCTTACATTAATGGTTCCCTGTTATGTTTAGGAGCTTAATTTCCTGAGATCAATTGTCTCAGTCCTATAAAGGAATACTTGATCTAGGTAATTTATAAAGAAAAGAGGCTTCTTTGGCTTACAGTTCCGCAGACTGTTCAAGAAGGGCGGCACCAGCATCTGCCCCTAGTGAGGGCCTCAGGCCGATTCCACCAATGATGTAAGGTGAAGGGAAACCAGTGCGTGCAGAGATCACATAGGAGGAGAGGAAGCCAGAGGAAGAGTGGGGAGGTGCCACACTCTCTTTAACAACCACCTCTCATCAGAAATAATAGAGTACGGTTTACATTTAATACTTACTCTAACAATAGACGAACTATTTGCATTGTGTACAGTTACCCAAGCAGTTGCTGTTGCTGACATTAAAAGATGCTGGCATCTTCTAAATTCTGGGCCATCATGAGAAAAGTTGTGGTATTAGAGGAGATTGTATTCAATGTTTCAATACATCTTGGCTTTTTACAGGATATCCAGTTGAAAAGGGACAATTTAATTCCCTAATTCCTTGGACAAATTTAATTCCCTAATAAACTTTGTTCTTTATCTCCTAAATGTATGTAGCTGTTTATATATGTTGAAAACTCAATCAATACTTCAGGGATGGCACCAAGCCATTCATGAGGGATCCATCCCCATGATCCAAACACATCCCATTACTTCCCCCTTCCAACATCACATTTAAACAGGAGGTTTGGAAGGGACAAACAGACAAACTATAGTACTGATGCGTTGCTGATCTGAACAAAAAGTCATAAATAGAAAAATATCATGCGTAGTGCCTGCCCTGAACATACAAGCATTTCTGTTAATCTGATGCAGCTCCTTTCTGTGAACCTGTTCAATAACAAAAATGGCATGCAATCTACCATTACACATGCTGGGCTACCTTTTCTGAGTATTGTTACTCTCCTGAAACCAGCAAAGTACACTACTGAGAAGTGTTCAAGGTACAAAAAGAGGCAAATATGAAAAAAATCAATCACTTTGGGAGGTAGACACATGCTTGTTATATCAGCCATTGTACTTGTCACTATATCTTTCCAATTAAAGAAGAAAAAAAGGAAAGTACAACCATGAGGTATGAGTACTAAAGGAATGAGCAGGGCCTTATGGGATGACACTACTGTGAGAGAAGTCAAGCAGCCTTGGCATAGACATACAGCTGCTAGCGATCCTTTATATTGCATCTAAACTCTTACTAATTTCCCCAGGCAAGTTATCCCCAACCCTCCAGTACTCCAGCTCATCAGTGAGATGACCTGTGAGATACTTTCATCTTGGAAGTCTAAAAGTGAGAGTCCACCAGCACCATAGTTATTACAATTTAACATTTGTGTGTGTGTGTATGTGTGTGTGTGTGTGTGTGTGTGTGTGTTTCTGAAGATCAGTCTTCCCTATAGACAGATGTTTTGGTAATAGAAAAATGTTGTGATGAAATTAAACTTTTTCATATGGCACAAAGACGTGGTAGAGGCGTACCTTGATCCTGGTCACCTTCCAAGCGTCTAAACACATCACTTTATAAATAAATAAATAATTCTGGAAATCCAGAGGACAGAGCTTGATTTGTTTTCACATCTTTGTTTTTTTTTTTTTCTATTTTAAATTTTAATATCAGTAACCTCCATGGTAATATCTTATGGTAACGTAGATATGAAATTTTAAACTGTTATTAAATCAGTAAAACCCCAGATTTTATATTAATTTAAGAGGATACTGAAACAGGAGAGTTCCCTGACCCCTCAAGGGACTCGCGCCAGGGGTATCTCATTCACTGGGCTGTTGTGCACTCAAACCCTTACAGGAGGGGGAGCATGCAGGTGAGTTGGGGTGAGAGCTTTTGGGGTCTGGCCTTAAGGCAGTGTCTAGGGGTGTTACAATGCTCTTTTATCTTTGCTGTCTAGAGACAGCTAAGTGTTACTCATCTCAGTGGAGAGTTAGGGTAACAGCCTTTTACATCTGCTTTCTTGGTACCTGGGTCCTTGTCCAGCATCCAGGAAGGTCACACAGACTTGAAGGATGGTGAATGCGGGGATTTTATTGAGTGATGGAGGTGGCTCTCAGTGGGAGGGATGGGGAGCGTGAAATGGGATGGAGGAGAAAGATGATCTTCCCCTGGAATTCAGCTGTCCCATGGCCAATCTCCTCTCTGACCATCCCCAGCCAAATTCCTCTCGACATTCAAGTGCTTCTTCTCATCTCTCCTTCTCTGCTGCACCATTCTGCCACTGTGCTGTTCTGCCGCTTTTCTGCTCATGGAGCAGCAGTTTGGGGTTTACATGGACAGAGGATTGTAGGCATGGTCGACCAAAAGGCAACATCTGAGCATTAAAAATATGAATGACTGTTCTCATTTAGGGCTGTGGGTCCAGACTTGAGAGTGGAGCCCTCACCAGGCACCGCACACTCCTGCCTCCTGTCTGTATCAATGCAATGTATGGATAGAACCGCTCTAGAAATATTTAGACTATCCTGCTCAAGAGAAACCTTTACCAGAAATCACTGAATTAATATAAGCTTAAATAGTGAAGAGGGAAACCTTGCACTGAGAATGGTTCACCACCAGCTTTAAAGATTCTGTTTTCTTCACAAAGGCAAGTTGGGGAGGTCTAATACATCCCAGAAGATCTCAAAATTTAACCGTGAGTGAAATTCTACTAGGAAATATTTTTCTATTATTGAAAATAAAAATGAATGAGAGAAAATTAAAAAGGAAAAAATAATTCTAAAAACTATAGTAGAATACAAACAGAAAGGTTATATTCTCATTCAGTCTTATTTAATTAACTATTACCAATGAAAAAGGAAAGAAACCAAGTAGTATATTTTTAGTGCTCTAAATAGTCATTGTATTTCAGTTTAACATGGATCAAGTTGCTCCTTTATTGAGGATAGGGATCTGATGCCTGGCCCCATCTCTATATAGTGAGAACCAGGAAGACTGTCGCCCAGGAATTATTCTGTGATTGTGATTTAAAGTTAGAAGTGTAAATCTACAGTGTCATCCGGAGCATAACATTTATGAAAATCAAAAGCAAAAGACTTTATGGTATGAATATCTTTGTAATGTTGAAGCACAGCTAAGATTTTCAAGGCAGTTGAACTACTTCTTAAAATATTTTGGGTGGCTCACATCTTTAATTCCAGCACATTGGGAGGCTGAGGCGGGTGGATCACCTGCGGTCAGGAGTTCAAGACCAGCCTGGCCAACATTGCCAAAATCCATCTCTAGTAAAAATACAAAAATTAGCTGAGTGTGGTGGCATGTGTCTGTAATCCAAGCTACTAGGGGATACTGAGGCAAGAGAATTGCTTGAACCCGGGAGACAGAGGTTGCAGTCTGCCGAGATCGTGCCGTTGCACTCCAGCCTGGGCAATAGAGTGAGACTCCATCTCAAAAAGATATATATATATATATATATTTTTGTTGTTGTTGTTGTTGTTGTTGTTGTTGTTGTTCTGTTTTCCCCTTTTTGTTGTTGTTGTTCCTGAATGTAACCAAAAGTGTCTGGTTATGTAACTAACTACATTGTGTCTTCCACATTCAAATAGTTTATTACAACCAAAATTTTAACATCAGGGAAGTCTGAAATTGTATTCACCAACAGATCTTCAAAACAATGGTAATAAAGCTCTCTAAGAAGATTGCTCTGTTTAAAAGTTTTAGAATAACAGAGAAGAAAATTTAAAATATTTTATCCTTTCAAATTGCTCAGTATTTTGAAGAAGTCTCTATATTTTTAGGATGGATTTGACTGAGTAATATTAATAATAGGAATAACAACAGCTATCATTTATGGATATCTTAACATATGCCAGGCATTTTATTTAGGAACTTACGCATGGATTATGTAATTTCATAAAATAGTCTTATGAGACAGTGTAGCTAAGAGTTATAATCATGAACCTATATTAAGAGGAGGAATCTGAGACTTACACAAGTTAATTAATTTGCCCAAAATCACACAGGGAGGAAGTGGTAGAGTTAACATTTGTGCCTGACGGGTCTAGCCCCAGGACCCATGCCTTTACCTGCTTTCATTCCAAGGAAAATGGATTTGTCATTCAAATGCATTGGGTATTTATATACCCAATATGATTTTACTAAATGCTTTATGCTGGCCAAGCAATGAAGAAAAAATGCATATAACAACCTTTTAATTACGTAGTTCCCACCAAATCTCTAGTTGTGAGCTTCAGGAATAAGAACCTCTGCCCTTCTTTTGTGTGTGCGTTTTTTGCCTGCAAAGCTACATTTGGTATCCTAAATATGCAATTCAGTTGTCCCATGTCTTTTGTGTTTGTTTGCTTTAAGAGCCCAGTCAAGTTAGTCAGCTTTCCACCCTTAAGGGCTCTGAACAATGAGTGTAGGTTGGCATTGACTACCTTCATATTCTCTGATACCTGCAAAATTGTTCTGTGAGAATATTTCTTCCCTGAGGGAGGAAATTTCCTCCCTTTTAAACTCCAATTATCCATCTGACTTGTAACTTTTGCTTAAGATAACAGTTGGCCCCATTATTATTGTAAATAAACAGGCTACCTTGGCCTCTAAAAGTGTTCAATAACACAATTCTATTTTTTTTAATATAAGACACAGTCATCAATGGACTGCACTTTAATATATAGTCCCATTGAGCTTTTTGAATGCTGGAAAAGTCTTATTTTGGTAACTACATTTTTTAAAATTTAAAATCTGGCTACTAGAGCTTCAAAAATGCTACCAAGATGTATACGATAGTGTTGTTATCTTTAAAACAATACTATAACCGGCTGGGCGCGGTGGCTCAAGCCTGTAATCCCAGCACTTTGGGAGGCCGAGACCGGCGGATCACGAGGTCAGGAGATCAAGACCATCCTGGCTAACCCGGTGAAACCCCGTCTCTACTAAAAAAATACAAAAAACTAGCCGGGCGAGGTGGCGGGCACCTGTAGTCCCAGCTACTCGGGAGGCTGAGGCAGGAGAATGGCGTAAACCCGGGAGGCGGAGCTTGCAGTGAGCTGAGATCCGGCCACTGCACTCCAGCCTGGGTGACAGAGCAAGACTCTGTCTCAAAAAAAATAAATATAAATAAATAAATAAATAAGTAAATAAAACAATACAATAATCAACAGGATCCAACCTTAGCTTTCTGAAAATATTTTTCCCAAAGCTAAGGTAAAAGAGAAACTTCTTTTTTAATTGATGAATTATAAATGTGTTGCATGTGAACCATAATTGTTTAAATATCAATTTTTGAGAATAACTGTCTTAGCTATCCTCTAGAACATAAAGAAATGACTTGATAAAACTGTTCATATAGAGTTTGAGCTGTGGCTGAATCATTGCCTTCTAATTTCTGGTAAATAATTTATTTTTATTTGAGCAGAAGACACTTTACCAAGGTTTGGGTAGCAATAAATAGCAATGAGTACCTGGAGGTACAGAGGTAGCTTTGAAAGGTTTAGAATAATGCCTTAATTATAACTGTTTCTGCTTCTTTTCTACTTAATCCTTCAAAATCAATATATATTTTACTTTTCTATTATCTTAATATTCTTCCATTCATAAGTATAAATTGAGCACCAGGTATGAGACAGGTACCGTCCTAGGCACTGAGTATGCACGAATGAACAAAATGAGCCAAAACTTCTCATCTCATGAAACTCACCATTTAGAGGCATAAAACAGATATTTTAAAAAATAAATCAGTAATTAAATTATAGGGTATTTATAAGATGATGAGTGCCTAGGAGAAAAACGAAGATGGGGAAGTCCTGGGGAAAGTTAGGATGCTATTTTCAAAGGCTGGTAAAGACTTTACTGAGAATGTAACACTTGAGCAGAGCCATGAATGAGGCGAGGGAAAGATTCATTTAGGTTCCTGAGGGAGAAGGATTCTAGGCAGGTTTTTTACATAGTTACATTTGGTCAAGGTTGCTTCACCCAAAGAAATTTTATATTCGCTTCTTTTTTTTTTTTTTCTTCCCAAGAGAGCTAAACTTAGGAATGTGAAGTATCATATGAATCCTCTAGACTGTGAACTCCTTGATGAGAGGAACAATGTCTTATTCACTTTTTCTATCCTCAGAGTCTGGCTCAGTGCCTGGCATAATAAACATTCAGTGAGAGCAGCAAAAAGAGAATGGAGGAAAAAAAAAATATGTACAGACAAACATAGTAATTCTGTCTTCAACTCAGATTCCCATCTCCAGTTTTTACATTTTTCAGATAATCATTATATTTTACATAGTCAATATGATAATCTATTTATAGTTTACTTTCCAGTTTTTAAATATAAGAACTATCTTAAAAGATAATTAAAGTGACTTCACCCCAAATCACTTGTTTCTTCTTTATTTTGATTATGTTCTGCTTGTCAGGCAAAGGAGAGTTGGAATCAAATTGAGTAGCCGTTAAACTCTGTACTACGGGCTTTTTTCCATACTCCTTAGTATGATCTCTTGAAAATTCATTGAATGCTATGAGTATGTGAGTATGCACATCTCTATCACAGCCCCATATCAGCCTCCTTCGTAGATCTTATCACAATCTGAAATTTTCTTGTGTTTTCATTTCTTTACACTTACATTGAATTGTCAGTCTTCCTGACTCCAATGGAAGTGTTATGAAGCTTCATATTAAACCCTAGCTCTAAGGACTTTTCACATAGTAGATAGACAACAGATATATCTGGAAGGAAAGAAGGAAGAAAGGAGGGAAGGGAGGGAGGGAGGGAAATAAGAAAGGAAGGAAGGAAAGAAGGGAAGGAGGGAGGGAGGGAGGAAGGGAAATAAGGAAGGAAGAAAGGCGGTGAGGGAGGGAAATGGAAGGAAGAAAGGAAGGAAGGGAGGGAGGGAGGGCTGTAAAAGCAAAAGGCAACAATGTATCTATCCTAAGAGCCTTATTTTCTTTGTAGACTATGTTATAATTTATTTGAAGACTTTCAATTAAAGTAATAAGGTTCTTAAGTGATTTTAAAATATGTATAGTTGGCCAAAACCCAGTTTCATGAAAATAAATGGTTAGAAGAAAATAAATGGTTACATGTATTTTTCTCAAAATGTGCACACCTATAGGGCTTTGCTAACTAATAAGCAGACACACTAGTTACTCGCTAAGGAAAAAAGTAAAATTACATAGATCCATTTGTATTAACAAGTTCAGGAAAAATAAATGTAGTTGTTAACTTTCTAATCTGCTTTTGGATTTTTGAGATACATAATAAAGACATTAGTAATATGAAATGTTATTTATTAAGTAGTTCTAATCTAGCAAAGTTATTTCATTAATACTTTTAATCAATACTTTATTATCTTTCCACATTGGACTTTTTTATTTAATCTACCATCACATTTTTAAAGATCCCTAAAATTATTCATTTGTTTTAAGATATATTTATCTTTTATCACTTAAAAGAAAACCAATCTACAGTTTATTAAGCACCTACTATGTGTAAGGAGTTACGTAAGGAAGAATATATCAGAAGTCAAAAGTATAGCTCATTCTCCTTATAAAAAATTTGTAACCATCTCCATAATACGAATTAATCCATAGACAGTCAAGTGATAAAATTTGTCCCTTCCAGTGAAAAGGTATTGTAAGAATCAGATTTAGAAAGATGAAGAGTACAAGAAGAAAATTTCATGTACTAGGAAACAACAAATCAGAAGCACAAATTAGAGAAAGTTCAATGTGTGTTCCAGAACTATTGAGTAGTGGATAGGGGACATATTTCAATTAGAGATGAAATCAGAAATTGAGTTGCTGATAGAATGAGGGGATTCATAATGGTAAAGCTAAAGATTTTGACTGTATGCTGTTGCACAAAATTCAAATAACTACGTAAAAATAAAAGTTTACCATTCTAAATCATGCTCCATGAATGAACAAGAACAGGGTGAAAATTTAGATGTAAGTCTCTCAATGATTTTCATTTCTCAACAGTTCAAGAAAAAGTCCAACAAACACAAATCAAATTGAAAGTGAAAACTATATCCAATAGAAAGATTACCTTGGATTTATACAGCACTTTACCATCTAAGAGGTCATAGCTATAACTAAGAAATGTCACTCTGTGTAAGCCCATACACTTAGCTGTTTATGACATGTGGATATATATATATATGCATGGAATTGTTCTTCACTATAATATAGATATTAGTTACCAACATATGCAAACTATAACACATTTCTGAAACATACTAAATATGAAAAAAAGAGCTGAGATGTTAGCAAATTTCATATGTATGCATCCAATATATAGACATGAGTTTTAAAACTGGGAGAGGGAAAAGGAAAGAGAGGAGGACAGCTTATATTTACTGAGTACCTACTGTGCATTATTCACTGTGCTGAATGCATTGCAGAGGTGACTTTCATATAATACTCCAGGAAACACAAACCCAAGATCATGAGGTAAGGAGATTTTGCATTACTGCTGTACTCCAGGAATGTGTACTTGGTCTAGACTTTGGGCACAATTTTCCCTCCCACAGAAAGCCATAGGGCTTATATATGGTTGCTGGAGATATCAAGGATGTCAAAGTTTGCATTAACCACCAAATGAAAGGAGTAAAGCAAACTACATTGTGAAGGTGGATTATGCTTTGTTACATTGATGGAAACTTTAAGTCAGACCACTTAATGACAGTTTTTGAAACTCAGCGGCATGGTCTTTGGATCCAGTGTTTTGCCGTGGTATATGTGAGAACATTCAAATTGGCCAGCAGTTAAAATGAGTCTTGCCCAATTTACAGATGTGAGCCCTTCGGAGACCAAAGGTGTCCATCATTGCTGGAGCAATGGAGTAAAAACACAAAGAGAGGAAGTCTCTGGGTCATTCTGGGAGTTGCAAATTTCTCCAGGCCAGTAACAGCTGACCATGGCTGGAGAATCTTACCAACACAGATGGTTGCTCTATGATAATAGAGAGACTTGAGGAGGAAACTATTAATATGTGGGATCAAAGGCAGCAAAATTTTCCCTGAAATGATGGCGCATCTTGAAGTACTGACCTCCAGGACAATTTTACCTATTTCCTATCTTCTACTACTTACATACTTACCATTCTTCGACCTCAATCGTATTCTTTCAAGCACTTCTTACCAGTTTCAACTGCCTTACAAGCTCCATGCAGATGTTTGAAAAGCAACTCCAGCTTACATGACTAACACCAGGCTTGGTTGATCACCACCTTGGAATGAGGAGTCCTAAGTCCCTAGATGGTGCATTGGACTCTCCATCCATCACCCAAGGTGGAAATTTGAGAGTCGTTTTAAATTTTTCCCTACTTTTTATTTGCCATTTTCAATTGCTCTCTAAATCCTGTCAATTTTATCTCGTCAGTCCAATATTCCCCTTTCATTTAATGTGTAAATTTAGATATTTTTAATCCAAGAGAGTCTTTCTTTTAAGATCCTTGCTCTCTTGGAACCTCTCAGTCTTTTATTCCCTTCTAATTTTATTTTCTTCCTATCTCAGCTCAGAAGCCCTCACTATAGTAATTTTTTAAATTATCATCCTCCCCCACCTTGCCCACAAACATCCTTTTCATTTTTTTTCTGTAAACTCCAGAAGCAATCAATCTGATTGATCATTCACTTTGGGTAATGCTGGAGGGATTTAATTAAATTGGGCTAATGCTGTTATAAATCCATAAATCAATGCCCTCCCAATGCACTGGCTTGTCAATACTTTTATGTTTTCGTGATCATCTCTCTTTCTCTCATTTGTGAATTTTACTACTCTTCTCAAGCCTTCCGCCCCATATCTCACCTCTCCATCAGAAGGGTGCCTTGCTTTCTGCTTCACAAGGGTAAAAATGTTCATTTGTGGATGGATGGATGGATGGATAGATAGATAGATAGATAGATAGATAGATAGATAGATAGATAATTAATCAGAGGCCTCCTCAAGTTTCTCCCTCTTCTGGAAACATATTTATACACATAATCAAAATTATTCCTTTTCTCTCTCTTTAAATAAAACACTGTTCTTTCTGTTACTCATCTAGTCACATGGCTTTATCATCTACAGATTGATCACTTCCAAAATTGTATCTCCAAACTTATGATCTTAAAACTCTGCCTTTGCTTTCTGCTCCAGTGTGCCCTCTGGCACACTCAATAATCCCTATCTCAGTTGTTGTCACCAAACCAGGAATCATCCTCAGTTCCTCTCTCTCCTTCACTCCCCATCAACCCATTAATAAGCCATTCTATGTACTGAATCTATTCATTTTTGTCTCCAACAACCACACTGATTCTGTGCACTATCCTCTCTTATTCAGAATGCCCTAATGGTCTTCTACCTCATTTTATTATTTTTACTGATTCCTTCCAGTTCATTTTCCACATGACAACAATAATGATATTGAAACTCAGATTTGATGATGCTGCCTTTCAATGACTTTCCATTGCACTTTGAATAAGTCAGACTTTCTTAAAATGGCTTGTAAGACCCCATGTTATCAGGCCCGTATCTACCTCGCTCCTCATTTACAGTGAATTACTACAATGCTCTTTTTCCATCTCCTCAAACTTACCAGCTCTTTCTTCCTAGCATGCCTTTCCCAGCTCTTCACATACATTGCTCATTCTTTCTTCCCTTCCCTTGCTCAGCTTAAATGCCATCTTCCCAGAGGGAGATTATCCCTGGTCATTCAATCTAAATAGGCTTCCCATCTGTGCCTCACCAAGTTATTTTTCATTTCAGCACTCTTTTCTTTGTTCCAGCATTGAGTACCATTTGCATAAGTGTATTTGTTCAACTATTTTTTTGGCATCCCGTACTATACTGCTCCACAAAAGTGCAGTCGGTGTCTTCTTTGTTCTTCAATGTATCCCCAGAACGTAGCTCAGTGTCTGAGAGATAGGAGGTGTCTAATCCCAGTGATCTGTGCTCTAGATACCACTCTCCTGGTCTTTTGGGAGGTTGCTCCAATTGATAACTCCCTTTTCTATTTTCAGCCTCTGTTTATCTGCCCTGTTATTTATATCTCCCCAAACTTTCCACATGGGCCCGCCCCTGTCAAGGGCTTTTCTGAAGTTCTTTATCAGAGTTTTTTGGCTCTCATATTAAGCCATATTATCTAAGCTAATCGCTACAGTAATGAAGACAACAGTTTTGCTCCCTCATACCACTCCTCTTTTATATCTCATTTATCCAGAATCCAACTACTTCTTACATACCTGAATGTGTCATTGGCCTTTCAAATTTAAAATATCCAATAATAAATTCCTCACCCGTAATGACTCCTCCTCGTCTATCTCCTATCTCCTTCTACCATTCAGCCAATCCCAAAAAGCAGAAAGTCTGAAACTATCCTGAATTGCTCCTTATCCATCAGCCAGCACGTTCTCTTGATTATGTCTCCTAAACAACTCCTCTCTGCACTACTTTATATTTAAATTCTCCCTCTTTTTGTCCTCTTTGTTTGCTTTCTGTTACACCAACTCTTTATTCTTTCTCTCTCAAAAACAAATCTATTAAGAAACTCTGTGCTTTAAATTTATTAATGAGTCCCCACTGCTTTAATAATATGTCAAATCTTTTATCTTTGCCATGGCATATGAGGTGTCGACAGAGAAAGCAAACTTTGCAAAATACTTAAAGGTATTTATCCTGAACCAAATGTGAATGACCATGGCCCAAAGCACAGTCTCAAGAGGTCCTAAATATATATGCTCAAAGCGGTTTGGTTACAACTTCGTTTTGTATGTTTTAGGGAGATAAAAGCCATCAATCAATACATGTGAGGTAAACATTGGTTTGGTCCAGAAAGGCGGGGGGATGTGGTGGGAGGTTTACAGGTAGATTCAAAGATATTGTGATTGGTGATTGGTTAAAAGAGTTAAGTTACTACTAAAAACCTGGAATCAATAGAAAGGAGTGTCTGGATTAGGGTAAGGGCTTGGGATACCAGGTTCTTTTTTCCTTTTCTTTTTCTTTCTTTCTTTTTTTTTTTTTTTTTTTTTTTTGAGATGGAGTCTTGTTCTGTCACTTGAGCTAGAGTACAGTGGCTTGATCTCAGCTCATTGCAACCTCCTCCTCCCAGGTTCAAGCGATTCTCCTACCTCAGCCTCCCGAGTAGCTGGGACTACAGGTATGCCCCACCACCGTCAGCTAATGTTTTCTTGTTGTTATTGTCGTTTTCGTATTTTGAATAGAGATGGAGTTTTGCCATGTTGGCCAGACTGGTCTCGAACTCCTGACCTCAGGTGATCTGCCCACCTTGGCCTCCCAATGTACTGGGATTACAGGTATGAGTCACCATGCCCAGCCTAAGATTCTTATTATGTTGATGAAATCTAATAGGTGGCCATCCTTAGAGACAATAGATGGCAAATATTTCCTGTTCAGATCTTTGAAAGTTGCTAAACTCTCCAGAAAAGACTCAGTAAGAGAAGGAGATTCTCTATGTAATGCAGTTTTTCCCCAGATGAAACAGCTATATTGAGCCATTCCAAAATATGTTAAAGCAGTATAATCTGGGGTAAAATACTTTGATTTCTTTTGCGGCCTGCTATCTGTCATGTGATGCTATGCTACAGTCAGGTTGGAATTTGGTATCCTACTGCTACAAAGAGTCTGTTTTGTCAGTCTTAAAATATCAAGTTTAATGTTAATGTTGGTAACTTGTGCCTGAATTCAGGAGGAGAGTATAATGAGGCATGTCTGAACTCCCTTCCCACCATGGCCTGAACTCGTTTTTCAGGTTTATTTGAAATCCCATTGGCTGAGAGAGGGGGTCCATTCAGTCAGTTGATTGCGGGAGGCTCTTCGAATTTTATTTTTAGTTTATGAAGGTCATCTTTTATAATTTAGCTCCTGTTCATTTTCTTACCTTATTTTTTTAAATCACTATTCCCGACAAACTTTTAACTCTGACCAAGTGGCACAACCCGAAGTTCTCTGAAACCTCTGTACATGGGGCCTACTGCCTGGTCAACCTTATGCAACTGGCCAACTAGAAGGTCATCCATCAAGATCTAGTTCAAATGTTACCTTTTTGATAAAACCATCTCAAAACTTTTGTCCTCATCCCTGGAAATGCGTTCTTTGTATCTTAAATATTTATGGCAGTTATTGAGCTCTGCCTTTACTAGAACGTGGGTATTTAGAGGCCTGGAAAATTTATTATCTTCTCTGGCTTTGTTCACAGCACCTAACACACAGTAAACACTCAATTAATGCTTGCCAATCTATCAATAAGTTAGTAAATTAAAACCTACTGCTCACATGTTGAGGATATATTTCAGCTAGACGTTGGTACCTGAGGTGATGTTCCAGGCATACTGCAGGTAGCATGGCCTAAGGAAAAGAATGAGGCTTTGGAGCAAGACAGGCCTGAATTTCGATCAATACTAGCTCAGTAATGTACCAGTCCATAGCAGTCGGATCTTGTACAAGCTCTCTAAAGCTTTTCTTCCT
>NC_044984.1:15666642-15766642 GCF_008728515.1 Papio anubis | reverse complement strand
CATAATTTTTGCCTCCCTTCCCTCCCTCTCCACTCCTCTCCCATACCTTCTCAGGTATAAAAGAGGAATAATATATATCATATTTAATGTGGATATAAACATGATAGATACAACAGGAGTAACAGTGAACAGAGTATTTCATTCATCACCGTGGCACTTCATTGTACAATTACTGACTAATTTTGTCTTATCAGTTTTCTCTTGTAATGAAATTATTATATTAGCACTTAGTTGTTACTATTAGTTTTAACTGACCTAATAAGCATTTCAGGTTTATCAGGGCATAAATTAATTCACGCATTTCTCTAGTACTCAACACAAAAGTAGTGAAGGTCTGTGAGTTGTAGTCATTGACTCGAGGTACACTGTGATGAGTTTCTGAGAATCCACATCCAAAAATAGATGACGGAATAGGGAAAACTTAATTCTTATTAATTTCAATAAGAAATGATAGGCATGCTTTAACTTTTACCTATTTAGTTGCAAGAATATGTTAGATAATTGTACTACAGAAGAGAAGACCTTCAGCTACCTGAGAAATGCAGTGTCTCCAATTTATGATTAAGAACAGGGATAAACACCCCCTTTCCAACAATCTTTCAAATTACTGAACAATTTCTAAGTATCCACAGAGTAAGGAATCACTGAAGTCTTCTTTAAATATTAGCTGGCCTGAGGGGCGCGGTGGTTCACTCCTGTAATCCCAGCACTTTGGGAGGCTGAGGCCAGCAGATCACGAGGTCAGGCCTTGGAAACCAGCCTGGCCAACATGGTGAAACCCCGTCTCTACTAAAAACACAAAATATTAGCCGGGCGTGGTGGTGGGCACCTGTAGTCCCAGCTACTCGGGAGGCTGAGGCAGAAGAATGGCGTGAACCCAGGAGGTGGAGCTTGCTTACACTGTGTCCAATTATTGACTCATTTTACTTAGTAAAATCGTTTCAAATGCTATGAGAAATAATTGATTTCTTGACAATTTCCTTTTATCAGCAGATATTTTGAATAGATGCCTACAAAGCTAGGTTTGACAAAGAGAGGCAAAAGCCAAAGAAAATAGGTGGTCAAAAAGCAATTATGAAAAACATAGTGACATCAGTCAAATCTTTTGCTAGACAATCTATGCTATAGATTATTCTTGATATTAGTATAATTGGTTGCTGGTTAAGTTCCTGAGATAAAAGCTTTTATAATACTATTTGTAGTAGTTCTAAATTAGCAAAAAAGTCAGACATCAACGGGAGCAGAATGTCTGAGTACAGTAGTTTATTCCACAACTATTTAATGAGTACCTCATACGTACCAGGTACTCTGGAGAGTCAGGGACATGGTGTATATGTCCCTGAAACTGCAGGATATGATTTGAATGGCCAAGAGTCAGCTGGAGGAGTAAAGGGGCCAATCCTGAAGGACTTTAATGCCAGCTACGTTTTTCAGATTTTACCCTAACAGCAATGGTGAGTCGTGAAATACTTTTTAAATAAATAAATGAACATCACTCTAGTTGCTGTGTGAAGAAAAAAATAAAGAGAAAACAAGACTAGATCCACAGAGACTAGCTAGAAGAACATCACTGAGGCTGATTTCAGGGGGAATTAGAGGGAGAGTTGAATCCTTCACTAAGCCATAGTCTGGAGTTCCAGCTACCCTAGGACTGCAATGACCTTCTGCTTTGCATTTTCAATCTGCTCACAGAGGCAGAGTCTTCCCATGGTTACCTCTGTTTACTTGCTTCTGGAATTCTTTTCAGCTGTCTCCAGGATAATACATAAAATCTATGTCTTTAGACGTATTTGTTTGCTACCGGACACCGGGAAGAGACACAAGTACTAATATGTGTAATAGTGTGCAAGAGTAAGGTGTCACAAAATCCCAAGAGCTTACCACAGAATATGAAAATGTGTTTCCATATTGGGGAGAAATAAACTAATATGATTCTATCAGCTGGAAGAGTCTGAATAAAACAATCATCAGAATGTTTTAGTTGGCAGAAAAAAGAAAGGAAAGTGAATAAAATAAAGATGAAACTAGCATTTACTGAGCACCTACTAGGTGACAGAAGCTGTGCTAAGTGCTTTCTCTTATTATTTAATGTAATCCACCATGAGGTAACTGTCATATTTGTATAAAATAGAAAACTAGAATTCAGTTAAGTGATTAACTTGTTTAATGACACATATTTGATAAGTGAAGAAACAAGAATTTACACAATCTATCTGACTGCAAATCCTGGGCTCATTCAGTTCCGTATTTCTGCCTGGTGTTACCAGTACTTGCAGTGACAGAGTTCAACCATGTGTGTAGTGGGGGATTTGGAAGATTCCAAAAGGCAGTAAATGGATACCATTGAGACAAACTGACCTGCTGCTTACTGCCTTCATCACCAGCCTCTCCCTTTTGGCACCTTCTGTGGGGATCATACCCACCACTCTCTATCTCAGAACTCAGCACCTCCCTGTCATCACAGCCATCAGCTGTCACATCACCTCCTAGAGTGACACATACCTGCTCCCTGCCCATCTCTTCAGACTCCCTGAGTAGACCTGGGCTTGAATCCAGACTCATTAGCAAACTAACTGAATGAAAGTGGCTAATTACTTAAACACTGTGAGCTTTGCTTTTCTCATCTGTGAAGTGGAGATAATTATTCCAACTTTATACCCTTTGGAAACCGGTATGTAAAATCATCCAGTACTCTGACTGCCATATACAAGGCATGCAAACCAGGTTGGAATGTGAAAATGGCATCGAAGATATAGCTAAATTTCATAAAGTAGTTCATGTTAATACATGAAGAAAAAAATATGTTACCAAAGACAAGACTCTATTCATGTTTTTCGTCTCTCAAGTAACGTTTATGTTTTTCATGTTATATATCTCTATCTAGATAGGAAGCAGCCATTTTCAGCCAGAGATCATACTTGTAATTTCTGTTTATTCTTACAGTGCCTGATACTTCATTGAGAAAACAATGACTTTAATCTCTATTGATAAACTACTTTTGGAGAGTCCTTCTTGTCTGAAGTCACTGTGTGTGTTCTGAGCAGATTCAAATGGGGAATATAATTTGGTAAACTTTGAGGAAAGATAGTTGACTAGCGATATATTGAAGCCTCTCTGAGACCATACCCCCAATATGAAGCTGAAAAGGAAGAATGAGAAGCCTGGCAAAGTCCCGGACCCTTTTTGTGGTGCCTCTTATGATATCAGTCACAGTTGCTGAAACAGAGGTTAATTGCAGTATTCTGGGCAAACCCAGGCATTGGTAAAATTATGTGGGCCTCATGCACTCTTTCAGCATTAGGAGGTGTCATTTTAGATGGTTTCCCTTTGGAAACCAACACAGAAAATCCATTCTAGGGGAGGTTACTCTTAAAAATGTCATGTTTCAAATCACCTTCAGAATTGTAACAGCCTTTGTTAGAAAGAGACACTGTATTTGGTTTTTCATGATTCGATAAAGCTTCAAACTTTTTTCTTCTATGGTTTAATAAATGAACTTCAAAATTGCAGTTTGATGGGTAACCATGAGGCTGAGCCATTACAGAAAGATTAGGCAGAAGCAACTGTGGTTGCACTTTTTCCAATTCAAAAAATAAAGCAAGTTGCCCTACATTTACAGCAACTATATTTACTGAACAAAGATTGAAACCTACTGCTAGACAAAGCTTAATTGCTCTGTGGATGTGTGGATCCTGTAAATAGCCCAAGTTGAGCTTCTGTAAGTGACTAACATAAATGTCAGGGAACAAAAAGTCCCCATCATTTGACTTAAGAGCAATTAGAATAGCAAGCAAACAAAAATTGAATATTTTTTGAGAAGATTATATAATCAGTAGCCTTGAAATTCATTTACAAATGTTAGTTAACAATGTAAAAATGATTTAATTTTTTAAATTCTGAATAATTTAACTTTTAAATGCTGAATTACTGGTAAAGAGATGTTTTTAACTAGATCTGAGGTAAATGATCTGAATGCAATACGAAACAGAGCAAATAGTGTAATTAACAGTGTAAAACCACAAGTAGGGTTGAGAGGACAGAAATGTAGAATCTAAGAGGACAGAAAGCTTTGCACTGTCTCCTACTGTGCATAAGTATTCCCTTGGTCAAATAGAGATCTACACTTATACAGAGAACCTTTTTCTGAAAAAAAAAAAAAAAAAATAAGGCCCCTATTTGAACTTACCTTGAAACTACATTTTCTGCATAGGAAGTGTTGAGTCTTATTTATATATTTATGTATAACTATTCACTTGTAGTTTTTATTGTCATCAGACCACAAAGTTTCCAAACTCAACTTGTATGCTGATTAAAAGTAACAGCAGTGTCTTTATTAAAGTCAGCAAATCTGTGATTCAAAAAGACACCTTACTAAAGGGTCAGGATTTTATATTAAGGAAGAATGTCTGAGAGCATGGAAGAAATGCTACTCTTTGAGCAAAAATATTTTATTGCTGTGAAAATCAGACATTAATAATTCATTTTTCATAGAATCTGCACTTCTGGCTCTTGGAAAGGCATAATAGTTTGAAAGCCCCACTAGGGTGAGAAGGAACATAATGTGCCTACCTGAAGCACACTGTAAAGTTAACTGACCCCTCTGTACCAGGGTGCAGAAAGCAATCCTTGAAACATGGTGCAAAATTCCATCCTATTTAAAAGCACTCTGAATTAATGTTGTCTGTAACCTCCAACTTTACAAGACCCCATACTGAATTAATAAAATGAAACAAACAAGAATGGTTTGAAGGGTGCATTTCAGGGACTGTGGAAAATGAAAAGGAAAAGGCTTTCAGACTACTCTACCTGTTGGATCCAATTATCTAACCTTCAAACCCATAAATTAATTACTATGATTGGTACCAGAGTCCAAAGGTAAACTAGACCTATTCACTGGCCTTGGAAAGCTCACCGTCTGGTAAAGGGGACAGTCATGTAAGAGACCATTATAAGCTGATGGTTCCACGACAGAGTATTATTGCACAGGGTACTATTTGAACAAATAAGACAGAAAGTTGTCCCAGGAAAACATAACATCTGAGCTGAGTCTTAGGCAACAACTAGAAATTCATCAGGAAATGTTGGTGTGTTCTAGAAAAAGAGATTGACATTCAGAAAGATGATCCATGCAAAGACTGTTCAAGCAAAATCACTGAAAGAAAAAGCAGTGTGGTGTATTGGGAAATACTAAAAATGCTTTGAGAGCATAAAATGTCAGCTAGGAGGTAAACGGAGATGTAAGCAAGGGCCAGAGATTGGAGAATTTTATATGTCATATGAAGAAGCATGGATTTCATTATTTAAGGAATGAGAAACCACTCAGGATAAGAAAGTAAATGATGTAGTTCCAGTGAAGCAGAGACCAAAACATAGGATACTATTTTTGTCAAGGTATATCATTAATATATCAAAATAACAGTTTATATTTTAGTAATCTTTAGTTTATCTTGTCTACAAAATTTAAGTTACAGACCAATATTCATGGAATAAATGTTGCCTAACACTTACTCTGTGCATGAAAATCTGTGTAGGAAAACAAATGAAACTAAGAAAAGTTTAAGACAATGTAATTATTTATGTAATTATTTTTAATCATACTAAGATTGTAAATGTTATTAGAGTCCTATGAAAGGAGATGAGATGTCAGGGCAACTCGAAAAATTTTTTAAAGTGAGATTTTTTTCCATTTTTTGTTTGCACAAATTTATGGGGAACATGTGCGATTTTGTTATATGCATAGATTGTGTAGTCATCAAATCAGGGCTAACATGGAACTTAAACTCTTACACACATGTAAAAATATAAATCTCTTCATTTTGTTTCTGCGTTAGAGAATGTGGCACCCACCAAATATTTTATTTGCTCCCCTACATTTCTCAGTTTCTTTGCCATTAGGGAGAGCCATGTGACTACTGCCAGGGAAAACACAGTAGCACTGAGGCATGTCATTCCTGGCTCAAGCAGTTCAATGCTTATGTATGATTTCCCAGCTCTTTTATTGCCCTGCCGTGGTGTCTGGCAGTGTCTCATGAGGTTAAGTCTCCATCAGCCTGGGTCCCTGAGTGCCTCTGGAGCAGAGCCACTCACCACATCTGCAAACCAATGTTTGTGCAGCATAAATAATTTTTTTTCTTTTTCTTTTCTTTCTTTCTTTTTTTTTTTTTGTGAGATGGAGTCTTGCTTTGTCACCTAAGCTGGAGTGCAGTGACGCTATCCTGTCTCACTGCAACCTCCATCTTTTGACTTCAATTGATTCTCCTGCCTCAGCCTCCCGAGTAACTGGGATTACAGGTGCCCACCACCAGGCCTGGCTAATTTCTGTATTTTTCACAGAGATGAGGTTTCACCATGTTGGCCAGGCTGGTCTCAAACTCCTGACCCCAAGTGATCCACCAGCCTTGGCCTCCCAGATTGCTGGGATTACAGGTGTGTGCCACCGTGCCCAGACTGGCATAAGTCAAAATAAACCTAGACTATCCAATGAATACACCATTCCTTATTATTCCTTCTCTACTGTCTCATACCTCGCCTAGTTTAGACCTATATGGGAGCCTCATATTTTTCTCCCTTCTACATTACAAACTCTTTCTATGTGTGTAACACTACTTTCAGAAAATAAAAATATAATTGATAAAATAAAAACAAAATAAGGCAAACCCAAAAATCTCATAATTAAATTAAACTTTGAAAGATGAGTGAAGAAAATACACCAAAATTCTGGCCAATATTTCTATCTAGGAAGGGCTTGGACAATTGTTTTGTTTTACTTTAATACGTTTTCCAGTTTTTCTAAAATAAGCCTGAATTATTTTTATAATTAAAAAACCCTTTCAAAGTTAAATTTTAAAAAAATGATTTGGAAGCTTGCAAGAAATTGGTTCCCAAGAACACCAAACAGAAATGCAATAGTAAAGAGAGTAATCTGATGTTTTTTAGACTCTAAACATATGTGTGAGTTCTTATTTTCAAGGCTGTCTCAGTATCTGCAATTCTTTTTTCCTCTGTTCTTTGGAGAACATGATCAAATTCAATATTATAATATCGAGTTATAATTATTTTATAGTTTAAAATAAAATATTTAGTCTATTTCTTAGTACTAAGAATTACTTATATATTGTGCTGCTGAAATTATGTTTGAATGTGCTGAAAAGTAAAACATAAGTCTTTTTTATTTGCTTCAGTTTCCTTTCCTCCAATAAATTTTCTATATGTATCATTCAAAAACATCCCCAAAGAACATTATATATTCTATTGGAAATCTTTTATCTAAAATATCTAACTTATTTTCTGCTCTCTGGAAGCTAATATTAAAAGAAAAATATCTAAACATCTATTATTTTCACCTACAGAGTTTTTATTCAAATATATTTGTTGAATTTTTTTTTGTTCAAATGCTTTTTTTCCCTAAATATTGTAAATATAAGGGAAATACTACGGAAACACTGTATCAGCACACAAAGTTATGGCAGAAGGTTGATCCCTTGCCCATTAAGATATTATAATTAAATCTTTTCCAATCTAATCTCCTCAAACTTAAACTTTCAGATTTCAGTTTGAATTAATGTGTTAATACAACTGAAGAAAATTTGTGTAAAAGAAAAATGTTGTATTAGTTTTAAGATCTCAAGGACCTAAGTAAAGTTGATTAAAGTAATAGCATCCTAACTGAAATTACCAAGGGTATTTACAGGCAACAAGGGCAACATAACATTTTAAACATAACTTTGATCTAGATTCTTTCTATTCTTCAATTTCATAAGTTACCTTAAACTTCAAATATTTGAAGACTGATTCTTAAAGCTAAGGAGGGTAGGAGTCAGGCTGTAATTTGTAAGTAGCATGTTGCCCATTTTTCTGATTTCCTCTTCTTCACAGGATTTACTTGTTCCCAATAACATTAAAGTAGAACTTGTGATATTTGCGTTTACTAAAGCAGAGCATGAGTTTCAAATAAATTTGTGAAATCCCGTTTTATATTCTTAAATAAAATTCTACCTAATAATAAGCCAATAAAGTAGGGTAGCATCATAGTTCCAGGTACCTCAACAAGAAATCTGAGAGTCAGCGAAGTGCAAGAAAACCTTACAACCTAGGTTGTAATGTCCTAGTGATGGACAAACTAGACCAGCCCCACCCTTAAGGAAAATATCTTAATATTAAGATACAAAGATCACACACCAAGGCTACCATCATTGCCTGATAATTATTGATTGTCTCGTTTATGTTTTATATTTGTCACCTAAAAATATTTATGCTAGAATAAAAAGATTTCAAAGGCTATTACTCTATTTTAAATGACGTAGTGATTTAAATGTGCAGCGCCACTGCATCTCTTGTCAAAACCCTCTATTATACAATCACTCAACCTTTTATCAAATATCTGTTGTGCATTAGACATGGTGTGGTAAACAGTAAGTAGGAGAGGAGTAAATGATGGAGAATGTGGCTACAAAATCAATCTTAAAACCTCTATATCATCTCTTCAGTCATATAGTCCTATACTTCTTGTTCTCTCACTCCTCTACAGACCATGAGCTTAGGAATTAGACTTCTTGATTTAAACCTTCACTCCTCTATTCATTATCTATGTGGCTTTGGCAAGTTACTTGATCTCTCTGATCCTCCCTTGTAAAATTTAAGTGACAATATTATGTCCCTCATATACTGATGTGAGGATTAAAAGTGAGAATGAAAATTAAGAGCTCAAAACAGTGATTGGCACATATAAGCGCTCAATAAATGTGTGCTATTATTGTCATTATTATTGGTAGTAGGATTATTATTACTATGTTTAATGTCATCAAGATAGACACTTCTTTGTTTCCATTAGCCACTTCATGACATCCTTCATTTAACTATCATTTATTTTGTGCCTGTCACAAGCTGGTTTCTTTGCTAAATTTGGAGTCATAAAGATCAATAAGAAACACTGACTCTAAAGAGCTTCCCTTCATATACTGTACCCCTTTAACCATTTCACCCAATTTCTCAGGAGGAGTCATTTCATCAGTTCCCTGTTCTTCTATTATTCTGTCTCTGCAAAGTCAGTTATGAATTAGTTTTACCATCCACTTTAAGCCCTTATGTAGACAACAATATGGATGGTGACCCTACATAATTACGGTTTCCAGCTTCCTATAAGATATCAGCGTTTATTTCAAAGATTTCCTACTCAACTCAAGGTACTTACCACACTCCTGCTACTCTCACTCTCAGCAAGTGTTCTTGCCTATTTCATGGAAAAAAAAATAATGAAGAAGGTAAAATAGAAACTCTGCCCATCCTTTACAAAGAGCCAATTACCTATGTCTACACATATCTCCCTCTCTCTCCTGCTGTCTCAGAAAGAAAATACCTCCCCATCAAAAGCAATACTGTCACCTGAGCTTCAGAGGTTAACTTTTACCACCTCCTCCAAGACGTCTGGGAACCCATAGACTTTGCTTCATAGTGTGTTACCTTTTTCTTTTTTCCCTTCTCATCTAGTTCTTTAAATTTTCTCATGTCATTGTGCTCCATTTCCTTTTTCTCCTCTAAGAGTCATTCGTTCTCCCAAATACTGCCCTAACTTGCTTCTTCCATTTACACCCAAGATACTCAAAGGAAATTTAATTTTGCTTTACCTTTTATAGTCATACAACCCACTGCATTCTGGTTTTATATCATACCAGTTTCCCTGAAACTATTCTAATTCCAAATTCAATGGAAGGTTGTCCGTTTTTATCATTTGGTACTGTTGATCGTTCTTTGATTCTCTTATCTTTCTGCTTGTAAAACGTTACTCGTTGCTGAATTTCATCCTGTCTCATTCACAACTATATGTCATTTGCTTTTCTGCTCCTTAAACCCATGATTTCTAGGTTCTTCAGCCTTTTCTTTTTTGCATTCTGAACACTTTCCAAGGACATTGCGGACAAACTGGGTGCTTTCCACATTTGTTACTCCATTATCTACCTCAAGGTAGACACCACAAAACCACCACCCAGCACCCACTCCGATTATGATCCCACTTCTAGAGGTAAACTCTGGTCAGTTTTCAGTACTACAGGGCTGCTTTTACCATATCCGGGATAGCTCACTTTATTAAAGAGGAAATGTATAGCTGATTCTGCTCCCCTTAAACATACACTCCAGTTGTAGGCTTCTGCTAAAAACTTGAAGGAAAACTAATCGCATAAAGAAAATAGAGGACCAAAAAAGGCATTTTCTTAAGTAAATATGGAACATAAGATTTGATCACACATAAGAATTCAGAGTTTAGTGATTTTAAGACTCCAGGCTGGGCGCGGTGACTCATGCCTGTAATCCCAGCACTTTGGGAGGCTGAGGTGGGCAGATCACGAGGTCAGGAGTTTGAGACCAGCCTGGCCAACATGGTGAAACCCCATCTCTACTAAAAATACAAAAATTAGCCAGGCATGGTGGCGGCCGCCTGTAATCCCAGCTATTCAGGAGACTGAGGCAGGAGAATCACTTGAACCTTGGAGGCGGAGGTTTCAGTGAATGGAGATCGCACCATTGCACTCCAGCCTGGGCAACCAGAGCAAAACTCTGTCTCAAAAAAAAAAATACTCCAAATAAATGGATTTTTTTTCTATAAATGAAAATTGAATTATTAAATTATCGTGCTGGTGTTAGGCATTTGTAGTGAAAAGGGAAAGGAAAAGAAACCATCTATTTTTCCCCTCAAGGCCATATTATATGTGAATGTTTCCTGCTTAATAGCTGCACCTGCTGGTAAGGACAAAGGATGCATAACTTGATTTTGTAAATAACTTATTGCAATGGGCCAAGACTTTGTGCCATACCTAATGGGCACATTGCCTCCTCTTTTGATTGCTTTCCTTTGTATACCATTTAAAAAGAAAAGGCTTGTACTGTTATGTGTACTAGCTTAAATATGTTTTCATTACTGCTTGAAATTATTTCTGTTGTCATCTCAACCATTGTCAGCCCACTATTTGTTTTCAGAATTTCCGGTGAGTTTGCTAAGTGAAGCTGTCAACCTGCTCAAATACACAGTCAACTTTATTATTTGCAGTGTTAAAGAAATATAGTCTTTCCTTTAGCAAAGTTTGTTGAAGAATAACGGGAGCACAGTTTAGGAATGTACCAAAAACAAGGAATTAATTTCTGGTCAACCTAATTGTAGATAAGTTTTAAATACCATGTCTTCTCAGGAGTAAAATTCAAAGCAATTTTGTGATATTTGACATAGGAGGAGTTCAGCACAGAAAAACAGAAAAACAAAATATGCTTACGAAAATATAACATATAAAATGCTTTCTTTTTGTCTTAAATCACTAATAGAGTAGGGACCCAGAGCTTTGGGAGTATATTTTGCATCCTTATGTTACATTAACAGCTCACTTTGGAGACCTGAAGAATCAGGTGGCTAATCAGGTATGTGAAGACGTTTCCTTACCATTCTTAAACAACATACCATTTAATTTTGCATTAGTATTCTCAAGTGAATGCTGAATTCTTTTATCACTATGTTCATATTTAAGACCATTATAATAATAGTTTTGTGTGATTTTATTTTTCTGATTCAAAAAATGAAAATGCTCTATCTAAACAAAGAAAAATGATTGTGAAAGCTAAGTTAACATCTCCTTTTACTTCTTTTTAATTGATCCCTTAAAGGAGGGAGTTGGGGGATTGATAGGATCCATGTACAGAAAATTGGCTAGAGGTTGCAAGCCATGTCACCATGATGTGGATAAAATAGTCATCATGCTTCTGCTGGCAGAAATACATGCCCAATTACTCAGTATCTATTTAGTGAGGACTTAGTATGTATGCCTCACACCACCATGAATGCTTTTAGGCATGTTATGCATGTAAATGTATATGTCAAGGGAAGAACAAGTCTTAGGAACCATTGCTCTAAGACTCATTCTTTGCCTTTTGCTCACTTCCTAATAATTCATTTTCATCATCATAGCTCAATCTATAAGACATCATAATGATTTTCATGGGCCCTAGGCACTTTTGTCTTCCTGGGCCCCTTCTTTCATGAAACAAAATATTAATTTATGTTTTACACTTGCACTGGTATAAAGACAAATATATTAATATTATATAGCAAAACCTTTTTTGACTTAAAGTTCGTATTTTTCCTTTTAATTAAAAAGATCCTTTTAATTAAAAAGAAATTAACATGCGTTTATGGGTCAATAAAAGTATTGTGAGCCCTAGGCACTATGCCTACTATGCCTAAAGCATAAGTTGGACCTGGATCCCTATGGATTCAATGCTACTGATTGCCAAATCTATGGTTCTTACCTTGACCTCTTGCTTAAACCCCAAACTGAGAACTGCCATTAGAAACATACTACTTACTTATGTTACCACTGCTTTAGATTATCAAAACCAAATTTATAATTATTCCTAAACTAGCTCTACTTCCAACTTGTATATTTCCATCAATGGTCTCAACTTTTCCCCATTCTTCCAAACACAGAAGCACAGGAGTAATCCTGATTCTCTGCTTTTTCCTCATATTTTATGTTGAGAGTTCAATTTGAATGAACTATCTTTTCTTCCTTCTGCATATAGTCCCCACCTCCACCCTTTCCAACAAATTCAATATTTCCCATATGAACTGAGATCAATGTTTCCACAGAGTTTTCTAAACCCTCTCCTCTTGTAGCTTTTCTGCATACTAATGCTAGATTAATTTTCCTAAGGTATTTATCATGGGATCATTTTTCTGTGCAAGAATCTCTAGTGTAAATAATATAAAAGCTAAATATTTCTAATTTATGCCCTCTAATAACCTGACTTTATCAATTTAGTCCTCTGAATTCCCCACATGAATTCTTCAGTGGACTGTGGTACACTCGTCACCATGCCTCACAAAAGTTGCATTTAACTCCACCTTTCTCCTTAACTTGAGCTATTTCCTCCCCCCATTCATCATCAGAAACTTCTCCACAGTTCCAGATCCAGATTTAGTCTTATACTCTCCAGAATATCTTCTCTGATTACTCCAGGCAATATGATTCCATCCTTCTTTTATGCCAGCACATTTTCAATGTATACTATTCCTACTCACATTAACCTCTTTTATTTCATTTTGTGTTTCTATAACAGAACAACATGAACTACGTAATTTGTAATGAACAGAAATTTCTTTGGATCATAATTCTGGAGGCTTGAAAGTCCAAGACTGAGGAACCATATCTGGTGAGGGCCCTCTTGCTGCACCATAACATGGCAGAGGGCATCACATGGGCAAGAGAAACCAAGAGAGGGCAAGAGAAGACCAGACTAGCTTTTAAAACAAACTCACTCCCATGGTAATAAACTCAAACTCATGGTAACAATATTAATTCATTCATGAGGGCAGAGCTCTCAAGACCTAAACACCTCCCATTAGGCCCTGGCTCTTAACGCTATTGCAGTGGGGATTACATTTCAAACACATGAACTTAGGAGGACACATATAAACTGCAGCATTTCACCCCTGGCCTCCAAAATTCATGTTCTTCTCACAGTCAAAATGCATTCACTACATTCGAGTAGCCCCCAAACTCTTAACTGATTCCAGGATCAACTGAAAAGTTCAAAGTTCAGATTCTTATCTTAATCAGACATAAGACTCAAGGCATAATTCATCCTAAGGCAAATTCACCTGCAGCTATGAGTCCGTGAAATTAAACAGGTTGTATACTTCCAACAGACTATGGTAAGACATGCATAAAATAGACATTTCTGTTCCAAAAGGGAGAAAAGGGCAAGATGGGCTAACTGCTCCCCAGTAAGTCCAAAACCCAACAGGGAAAGCAATTAATCTTCAAAGTTGGAGAATAATCTCCTTTGACTCATGTCCCACATCCTGGGCACACTGGGGTGAGGGTCAGGCCCCAAAACTTCAGACAGCCCTGCCTCTGTGGCCGTGCTGGTCTCAATCCACCCAGCAGCTCTCATGACTTGGAGACTCATGCCTGCAGCTTTCCCAGACTGAAGTTGCATGCTAGTGGCCCTACAGTTTTGGGGTGTGGGGGTGCTGCTTCACTTCTATGGCTCACTAGGTGTTTCTCTAGTGGGGACTCTCCATGGTACTCCTGCTTCTATGGGTCTGCTGGGCATTCCTCTAGTGGGGACTCTTTGCGGTGGTTCCACACTTGTGACAAGCCTCTGCCTGGACCCCCAGGCTATTCACAACATCTTTTGAAATCTAGGTTGAAACCACCATGCCATCATAGCTCTTGCACTCTGCATCCCTGCAGGATTAGCACTACATGGACATTGCCAAGGTTTATGGCATGTATCTTCCATATCTGCAAGTTGAGTGATAGCTAGGCCTGCTTGAGCCACAGTTGAGGTGGCCAAAGGGCACTGCCCCAGAATCAGAGAACAGAGTTACAAGGCATAGGACAGTGAATACTGAGGTCCTAAGAGCATCTCTCTTGAAAACTTGCCCTTAAGACCCAGTTTGCCTTAAAGATCTCTAAAATGCCTTTGGAGACATTCTCCCATTGTCTTCATAAATAGAGCCTGGCTTTCTTCTATCCATATCAATCTCTTTAGCAAATGATCTCTTGGCCACACACCCTTTGTATTATCTCCCAGACATGCTTTTTCATTCTTTACATGGCCAGGCTGAGAATTTTCCACATGTTTCCATTCTGGTTCCCTTTTAATTATAAAATTTACCTTTAAATCATTTCTTTCCTGTAAGTATCCAAAGGAAGCCATGCAGCACCATGAGTGCTTTGCTACTTAGCTGACCTTGTTTCTCAGTTTCATCTGATCTCGTCAGATGAAAGGTGATCTCATCAGAATCACCTTTACTGTCCGTTTTTCTATCAACATTCTAATTGCAACCACTTAAATAAAGCCCAAGAAAATTTAAACTCTCCCTAAATTGTCTTGTCTTCCGGGTCCTCACCAGAATTGCCCTTAATACTCCACAGATATCTACACTTTTTCTAGCCTTGTCCTCCAAACTCTTCTAACCTCTACTTATCGCCCTGTTCCAAAGCCACTTCCACATTTTCAAGTATTTGTTATAACAACAGCCCTGCTTCTTGATACTAATTTTCTGTCTTAGTTCATTTTGTATTGCTAAAACCATAGATTAGGTAGTTTATAACGAACATAAGTATATTTGGCTCACAATTTTGGAGACTGGATGTCAAACATCAAGGGGCCACATGTGGCGAGGGCTTTTTTGGTATGTCATAATATGATGAAAGACCTCACATTGGTGAGACAGAGTGAGAGAGGGCAAAGAGGGGGCAAATATGCTTTCATAAAAACCCACTCCTGAGATAATAAACTTAATCCCACAAGAATGACAATAATACATTCATGAGGGCAGAACCATTATGACCTAAACACCTCCCAGTAGGTCCCACCTCCCAACACTGTTGCACTGAGGATCAAGTTTCTAACAAATTTCTAACACATCAGCTTTGGGATGCATACTCAAATCATAGTAATCTCATTTATTTTTTAAGTCTGCTCATTTCCCAAGTGTTACATTCATCTTCTTTGTTTTCTATTATATTTTTGTTACTACCTAGAATAGTACTAGAATACTATTTTTTGTTACTGCCTAGAATAGTACTAGTTATAGTGACATAAAATTAAGATGTATTCATGTATTAATTGATAAAACATTGTAAATTTAATTTTAAAAATAATTACTCTGGAATTTTTGTAGCCTATTAAGTTCTTTACTTTACTGAGGTATAACTGACAAATATATGTTCTCTATGTTTAAGGTATTCAACTTCATGTTTTAATATACATACACGTTGTGAGCTAATCACCACAATCATGATAATAAACACATCCATCACCTGCCTCAAGTCATTTCCTCCTCCTTCTTCTGCTTTCTTCTCCTTCCTTCTCCTCCTTCCTCCTCCTCCCTCCTCCTCTTCCTCCTCCTTCTTCTTCCTCTTCTTCTTCCTCTTCCTCTTCTTCTTCTTCTTATTCCTCTTCCTGTTCCTCTTCTTTTACTATTTATTTCATGTGTAATGAGAACACCAGATCTACCCTGTTGGCATATTTCAAGTATGTAATACAGAATTGTTAACTGTTGTCAGCATGCTGTACATTAGCTCTCCAGAACTTATTTGTTTGCAATATTGAAACTTTGTACCCTTTAACCAGCATCTCCCAATTTTCCCCTTTTGCCAGCCTCTGGCAACCACCATTCTACTCCCTACTTCTATGAGAGTGACCATTTTAGATTTCATGTATAAGTGAAACAATGCAGTATTTGTCTTTCTGTATCTGGCTTATTTCACTGAGCATAATATCCTCTAGGTTCATCCATTTTCATACAAATGACAGGATTTTCTTTTGTTTTAAGGCTAAAAAATATCCTATCTCTGCCTACATATATACACACCCACCCACACACACACACACACACACACACCATGTTTTCTTTATCCATTCATTTGTCAACATTTACATTATGTCCATATATTGGCTATTGTGTATAATGCTGCAATGAACATAGAAGTGTAGGTATCTTTTTGACAATCTGATTTAATTTCCTTTGGAGATATATATGTATAGCTCTCTATATATGTGTGTGTGTATATAAATCTATTCAGAGTTGAGATTCCTGAATCATCCTGGATCATAAGGTAGTTCCACCTTCAATTTTTTGAAGAACTTCCATGCTCTTTTCTACAATCACTGTACCAGCTATCATTCCCACAATGAGTTTACAGGGGTTCCCTTTTCTCCACATTCTTGCACAACATTTGTTATCTTTTATCTTTTTGATAATAGCCATCTCAACAGGTGAGAGGTAATATTTCATTGTGGTTTTGATTTGCATTTCCCTGATGATTAGTGATATTACGCACTTTGCATAAACGTGTTTTTTCCCATTTGTATCTCTTTTTGGAAATATGTCTATTCAGATCCTTTGTCCATTAAAAAATCAGATTATTTGTTCTTTTCCTCTTGAGTTGTATGTCATCCTTATGCATTTTTGGATATTAATTCTTATCAGATATATGATTTGCAGATACTTTATCTCAATTCATAGGTTGCCTTTCACTCTGATGATTGTTTCTTTTGCTGGCACAGAAGCTTTTTAGTTTGATGTAATTCTACTTTATTTTTGCTTTTTTTTGCTTGTGCTTTTGATGTCATATTTCAAAAATTATCGCCCAGACCAATGTCAAGAAGCTTATATGCATGTTTTCTTTTAGTAGCTTTATATTTGCAGGTTTTAAATACAAGTCTGTATTCCATTTTGAATTGATTTTTGCATATAGTGTGAGACGAAGGTCTCATTTTATTTTTTCATTTTTCTGCATTTGCATATTCAATTTTTCCCAACACTGTTTATTGAAGAGGCTATCCTTTTCCTATTATGTGCTTTTGGCACCTTCCTGATTGGTTGACCATAGATACATGGATTTATTTCTGAGCTCTCTAATCTATCTCATTGGTCTATATATCTGTTTTTATGCTAGTAGCATACTGCTTTGATTACTGTAGCTTTGTAATATATTTATAAAATTAGAAAGTGTGATGCCTCTAGCTTTTGTCTTCTTGTTCAAGATTGCTTTGGCTACTTGAGGCCTTTTGCAAGTCCATATGAATTTTAGGATTGTCTTTTCTATTTCTGTAAAGAATGTAATTAGAATTTTAATAGGGATTGCATTGAATCTATAAATTACTTTGAGCACTATGGCCATTTTAACAATATTAATTTTGCAACCCACGAATATGGGATGTCTTTTCATTTATTTGAGTCTTCTTTAATTTACTACATCAATAATTTATACTTTTCAGTGTAGAAATTTTTCACCTCTTTAGTTAAGCTTATTTCTAAATACTGTATTCATTTTTATGCTAATATAAATTATATTGTTTTCTTAATTTTCTTTTTGGATAGTTTGTTACTTGTGTATAGAAATGCCCCTAATTTTTGTATGTTAATTTTGTATTCTGAAAATGTACTCAATCTGTTTATTGGTTCCAACAGTTTTTTGTTTTTGGTTGTTGAGTCTTTAAGCATTTCTGAATATTTGGTCATGACATCTACTGACAGAAAATTTTACTTGTTTCTAATTCTGATGCCTTTTATTTCTTCTTCTTTTCCAATTGCTTTAGCTAAGACTTCCAGTACTATATTGAATAGAAGTGGCAATAGTGGGCATTCTTGGTTTACACTAGATCCTAGAGAAAAAGCTTTTCATTATTTCCCATTTATTATAATATTAGTGTAATCTTCACATGTGGCCTTTAGTATAATATATGTTCATTTCATACCTATTTTGTTGAGAGTTTTTATGCGATGGATCGATGATCAATTTTGTCAAATACCTTTTTTGTATTTATTGAAATAAGCATGTATTTTTAATCTTTTATTCCATTAATGTATATCACAATTATTTATTTTCATATATTGCATCTCAGGGATAAATTCCACTAAGACTTGTTGTATAATCCTTTTAATGTGCTGTTGAATTCAACTTGCTAGTATTTTACTGAAGATGTTTGCATCTATGTTCATTAAGAATACTGGCTTGTAATTTTGTGTGGATGTGATGTCTTTCTCTGGTTTTGGTATAAGTATAATGGTGGCCTCATAAAATGCATTTGGAAGTGTTACTTCTTTTTCTATTTTTTTGCAAGAGTTTGAGAAAGATTGGTATCAACTCTTCTTTAAATATTTGGTAGAGTTCACCTGTGAAGCCATCTAGCCCTAAGCTTCTCTTTGTTGAGTTTTTAATAACTGATTCAATATCCTTATTTCTTGTTTGTCTGTTCAGGCTTTTTATTTCTTCTTTGATTTTGTTTTGGTAGGTTATATGCTTCTAAGAATTTATCCATTTCTTCTTGATTATCTAGTTAGTCCAGTAGCCTATGAAATTACCACGTAAAATGGAAACAATTCTGTGAGGATTTGTTGGTTTTCTTCATCCAGATTTTATAAACATCTTTTAAAAATCATCTGAATAGACTGTCTGATAGTATCATATAACAAGGAACAAGGAATATTCAGTCATGTGTGAAAGAAACTCAAATCAAACTATTTTTTAAGTCTGTTGCCTTACATTTAATCTTTCCACAAATATTTACTGAGCAGCTCTTATACGCCAGCCTGTTGCTTATTATGCTAGGTACGTAAAGATGCACAAGAAATCCTTTTCTATTACACTCACAGAGTATATACTCTAGTGGACTGTACCACTCAATGCCAGATAGTACAAAGTTCTGTGAAGAAAATATAATAGAGTGAACTCATAAACAGTGAATAGGAAATACGGTAACTCATTTAGATTTAATGACCCGGTAAGTACCCTCTGTGTAGATGAAAACTCATATGAGATCTAAGTGACAAAAAGGATGTTGGGAGTGAAGCCATGTGAATATCTGAGGAAAAGAAAGCATAGGTGAAGGCAACCAGTAAGGCAAAGTCCCTGAGACAGAAATAAGCTTGATAGAATATGGAATTAGACAGAAAGCCAGTATAACTGAACAATGGTGAACAAGAAGGTTGGCCAGAGGTTCTAATGTGTCACCAAGGTTCATCTCTTCCTTTCCATTTATAGCCAGTGCCTGACTTCATGGGGCTTTTTCCTCAGTTAGGCTTTCTCTTTGTTGCTACCAGATGGTCTCCAGCTGCTCCAGGATTATGTGGTTCCCACAGTTAAATCCCAGGGAGAGAAAAGCTATGTCTGTCCCAGCTTCTATGTCAATTCCCCTTAAAGACCTCTATCAGATTGTGCTTGGATTGTCTATCCCTGGACCAATCACCTTGCTCCTTGAGTTAAGATATTCTACTTGAGATATTCTAATTGACCACTAAGCACTATGTGCCTACTGCTGTGGCAGGGAATGCAAATTCTTGATTGACAGCTCTACCAGAAACACATGCGGTGGGGAGAAATTGTTCCCAAAGGGAAAGAATGCAAGAGAAGCAAGAGAACCAACGCCACTGCACATTTCTTAAAAACAATTTAAGAACAGCCAGTGAACTCTGGATTCAAGATTACAGTTGGAAAAGAGACATTCAATCTTCATAAATTTTCCATTCATATACCTTATGTTTCATTCAAGCTTTGGTAAATACTTGTCCCTCATGAAAATTTGAAAGTTGGCTATTATATTAATAATCCTGTTGTCTTTTCAGAACAATAATACGTTAAAAGTTTTATGATTTATCTTCAGATTCCAATTCTGTTAGTAGATCATGCTGAAAGAGCTACTTATATTCCCATCTTCAAGTTTTCCATTGCATAGAAAAATGACATACCAACTATTTGTTGCATGAATGGTGGGTAAGAGCTAAGGTTCTGGAGGTAGATAGCATTGACTCATGCTTTGGCTGTGCCTCTTAGTATCTTTGTGACCATAGGCTCATCATTAAAATAGGAGTAATAATAACGCCTATCTCATAAAGTTTGTTGTAAAGATTAAATGAACTAATATACATACAGAACTTGAAGAATTCCTACCACTTAAGAACCCAATAAATATTAATTACCATTATAATTATTGCAGTAATTTGATTTGAAAAGCCACTGGAAAATGCACAGTTTCATATAAAATTTAAGTCCCTATTTTGCAGTTATTAACATTACAGAGTTCTAATGTTTTTCCACTTTTTATAATCTGCAGAAAGTGAATTTTGTTTCATATATAATATCTCAAATCATTCTTGTGGTGAAAATAAAATATAGAATATTTACCTGGTTTGAAGCACATAAAGACAATTACAACTGAGGGTCAAAACTAAAGTATGAATGGGAAGTTGAATATTGCATTTATTATTACAAACAATAATTTTTAGAAAATAGTTCCAAAGCTTCTAAATAAAATAAAACCAAAAAAAAAAAAAAAAAAAAAAAAGCACAAGGAAAAAACATGAATGGTACTTTCTGTGAATGGTATAAATGGAAAGAAGTTAAAAATGTGTCATGATGAAATAAAATGTATTTTATTCAAAGACTTTAAGTTGTCAGTCCCACAATTGCACCACGTGTTTTGGTCTCTTTTATGAGTTTATTGGAATTTCTTTTTATCTCAAAACCAGATAACATTTTACATCTGTATGTGACATAGCAATAATGCCTTGATCATATCCTTTCAGCACACTATGTTAAAATATGAAACCGGTATTAGCCCAGTTAAAGATAATCTTCTAATAACTAACCATATTTCTTTTCTTAAAAAGGTATTACTATGAATATTTGCATCATTTGACTTAGTCTTATAATAATATTAGTTCTTATTGATCTTTAATTGACTCATTCATTTCTTCCTATATAGCCTTAAAACATCAATTCATTTGATACAAAATAGATCTTGTATGGGTGCTGTGGCTCATGCCTGTAATTCCAACACTTTATGAGGCCAAAGCGGGCAGATCACATGAGGTGAGCAGCTGGAGACTAGCCTGCTCAACATGGTGAAAACCCATCTTTACTAAAAATACACATATTACCCAGGCATGGTGGTGCGTGCATTTAATCCCAGCTACTTGGAAGGCTGAGGCAGAAGAATCGCTTGAACCCAGGAGATAGAGGTTGCAGTGAGTCAAGATTGCCCCACTGCACTCCAACCTGGGCTACAAAGCAATACTCTGTCTCAGAAAAAAAGAAAAGAAAAGAAAAGAAAAAGAGAGAGAGAAGAAAGAAAGAAAAGAAAGAAAGAAAGAAAGAAAGAAAGAAAGAAAGAAAGAAAGAAAGAAAGAAAGAAAGAAAGAAAGAAAGAAAGAAAGAAAGAAAGAAGGAAAGAAAGAAAGGAGAAAGAAAGAAAGAAAGAAAGAAAGAAAGAAAGAAAGAAAGAAAGAAAGAAAGAAAGAAAGAAAGAAAGAAAGAAAGAGAGAAAGAAAGAAAGAGAAAGAAAGGAGGGAAGGAGGGAGGGAGGGAGGGGGAGAGAGAGAGAGAAAGAAAGAAAGAAAGAAAGAAAGAAAGAAAGAAAGAAAGAAAGAAAGAAAGAAAGAAAGAAAGAAAGAAAGAGAGAGAGAAAGAAAGTTGAATAAACAAATCTATAATTGAGGAACAGAATGTATCAAGTAGAATAAAATCTTTTCAAAGTAATAAGATACTCCAATAATTTTTATTCAGAATATTGTGAAAACAAGGAAGCGAGAGGAAATGAAGATAAAGGACTTATCATATGACCTGCTTTAGATATATGCTACTATATATTTCATCTCTTGTCCAGCTCAAGTTTGGTGTCACTAACCCCATTTTCAGATGAGAAAATTAAGGCTTAGACAAAAGTTATGTCAAAGTCAACAGCTAATATGTGGTTGGACTACTATCAATGTTTGGAGAAAACCAAATCCATTTCCTTCCACCACCTCGTGCTCCCTCCTTGTAATTAACGATATTTTATGTATTGAGAATACTATTTTCCCACTAAGCTTCACTTTCACATCCTTTATAATATACAAATACTGAATGCACATGTAAAAATATTTTCTGGGTACTTTTGCATTTCTGCATTTATCATAACCTAGAATATTGAAGAAATATATCTTCCATATGAGTAAAATTTGCTTTCAATCATTTTTTATTTTAAATTTTAATTTTAGTAACTGTTTTTATGCTCTACTGTCCCTCTTTCAACTCTTTTTTATAAATAAATAAAAAAGAAAAAACAGGTTTACAGTAACATCTAGGATCCTTGACTTTTTACTAATATTGACAGGGCACAGAATTGAACTTTAAATTTGTGTTTCCAAATAAACATCTAGTTATAAGGACTACATTGAAAGGAAACTAATGAAATTCCAAGGTGCTCTGGGGTGGCTGTTTTATTCTGATCGGTGGTAGATTGCACTATTGACCAAATGTCAGACATGGAGCGATACAATGATTGAATAAAAGTGTATACATAATCGGAGCAGAGAACTTTGCCAGGACCAGCTTTGTTGCCTTTCTCATAATACTAGAGGAAATTCTTTTTTTCTCTCCTCTCTGAGTGCAAATAAATTTTTCCTTTCTAGGCCCCCTCCTCCTTTTATTGGTACCCCCAGATAAAATAATGCAAGGTGCCTTAGCCAGAGACGCTGATGAAATATTTTCAGCCTAGATATTAATCTGTTATCAGTTCTGTAGGTGTGAAATGTGATGAAGATGACAGAGAATCATGCTCTGCAGGCCTCAAGTAATTTGCACCAAAGATATTTAGATCTATCTTTGGACACTGCAGATCAGTTATTATGGGAGGGGAAAAGCCCTTGGGGAGTCTACCTTGAAACATATTTCAAATGCCAGGGGAGTTGCATGAAAATTGGGTAATGAATGAAACTCTGATTGCAGAAAAATCACTTCGGAATGTGACTGCTGCAGCACACTGCTGCTCTGTGTAAACCTTAAATGCTTAACAACATGGACTGAGTGGTGTGGATTCTAGGATGCATTCTGATACTACTTTCTATCTTTACTCCTCTTGCAGCATTCAGTTGGGGATGAATAAATATTTGTCATACAACCTAATGGATCTCTTTTCCATTTAATTGAAAAGATGACCATGTTGTGTGCATAATATATGAGAGCCTATAGATGGCTTATGCTAAGTTCACCAAAGAAATGTTATCTTCTCTATCCCTATAACTCTGCATTAATCAACAATATTTCTTAAACTTCAATAGATATTCCTGAAAGCCTTTAATTAAATCAAGTTTTAGACAAGATTCGGCTTCTCATTCTTAATCATCAGGCTAGGATCAAGAGACATTACAAGTGCGTTTGGAAAACTTAAATAGCCAGAAATGGTTTACCAATGATAATCAGGTAAAGATGGCTGTGCATTCATTCCTGGTTCTAATTCAGGGATTTAACTGGAACAAAGGACCTGTAGTTGCTTATACGACCTAGGTACCTACTGTGAATACAACTATGAGATCAAAACTTTTCAAGTAACTCTTCTGAAACATTACATTAATTTAATTATGGACAGAAGCCTGTCTATAGAAGTCCTTCAAATTATAATAAATTCAGAGTAAAATTAAAAATTTGCTGAATAATAGAAATGTACTCACAAAAATGCTTATGTTTACAAGGTCTAAGAATGATCTCTTCTTGAAAGCCTACCCCTGAGTAAAACTGATGGTTTTATTCCATTTAACTATGAACATGTTTCTCTCACGGCCCTACTATGGTCTGAATGTTCATATCCTCCTAATATTCACATGTTGAAATCCCAGATACTAAAGTAGGTAATGATGACACCAAAGCAAGGTGCACATTCTGTGCATTGAACCCAATACGATGTAAGCTAACGCTCCTCAAAACACTTAGACATAACTGTGAGGAAAAAGGAAGAGGCAAGGATTAGGGAGCCATGTGGAGGAACTCCAAAATTTAAATGTATCTTTCTACCACTGAAGAGAATGGTCTGTGAAAATACCCTGAGGCAGAGCATGCCTGTTGTGTTCAAGAAACAAGCTGGAGGACAGGATGGCTGGCACAAAGTGAATAAGCGGGAGAGTAGCAACACCTGAGAGTAAAAAGACAATGAAGTGACGCTGTGTAGGCCAAGGGCTATGAGAAGGATTTGGCTTTTATTCCAAGTGATACAGGAAGCTATTGAAGGGCTTTAAGGAGACTTGTTACACGAACTTCCCTTTCTTTTCATTCAATTACTCTGTAATTTCTTAAAAATAGACTTAAGAAGAATAAGACAGAAGTGGAGATAAAAGGTTGAAGAGGAAGCTATTGCAATATTCCAAGTGAGAAATAATATCAGCTTTGATTAAAGTGGTAGTGATGAAAGTATTGTGATTGTCATCAGATTCTGAATATCTTCTAAAAGTCGAGTGTTGGTATTTGCTAATCAGTTCGTTGGTGGATGTGCACAAATGAGTAGAAGGCTTTAGGGTTAAACAACCAGAAGAATGGTGTTGCCATTCTCTGAGATGGTAAAGACTAGAGGGAACTGGCTTCAGTGGTTTTGCACATGCTAAGTTTGAGTGATAACTATTACCCATCTAAATGTAGATTTCAAATAAGTACTTGTATATTCAGCGTTGGAATATAGGGTCAAAGTTGAGGCTGGAAGGTTCTAGGTTATAAATGTCACTTGAAACCATGATACTAGTGATGGTGCGTGCCTGCAATTCCAACTACTCCAGCAGCTGAGGCAGGAGAATCACTTTAGCCCAAGAGTTCAAGACCAACCTGGGCAACATAGTGAGACCCCATCTGAGAATAAAACTGTAAAACCACAATACTGGATAAAACCAAAAAATGATTGTAGATAGAAAGAAGAAAAGGTATAAGGGCTGAAATATAAAGGAGAAAAGGTATAAGCTCTGAGACACACCAATGTTATGAAGTGATGAAGAATCAGAAAAGGAAACTGAAAAGGACAATCCTTAGGCAAGGGCAAAAAAAAAAAAAAAAACGAAAAAGTAGAAATTTTTAAGGTTCAACTGTGTCAAATGTTGCTGACTAATCAAATAAGAGGAGGACTGAAAATTTAGCATTGAATTTAGAAACATGGCACTCATTATTGACAAAGAAAAGGACACTTCTGGTGGAGTAATGAGTATCCAAAAAAAATGGAATGGATTCAAGAGAAACTTGTGCTAGAAGAACTGGAGACTGGTTATTTATAGACAACGCTTCTGATTAATTTTAATATAAATCGAAGAAAAGAGAGGGGTGATAACTAAAGGGCAAAGGAGATCAAGAAAGAGTTTTTGTTTTTTTAATGGCAGGAATAACAGCAAGTAGAAAGAAAAATGGTAATTGATACCAGCAATAGAAGGGATAATTACTAAAGTGATAGTGTTGCATAGGCAAAAATGCATAAGATTTATTGTACAAGAAGATTGTCCTTAGTTAGGAGCACTAAATAGTTCATTTATGGCAGAGGTGAGAAAACAGAGTAGATAAACACAGATGCAGGTAAGTAAAGGTCTTAGTCTGTTAAGACTGTCAAAACGAAGTATTTTAGATTGCATAATTTATGAACACAAATTTATTGCTCACAGTTCTGGAGACTGGGAAGTCTAAGATCAAGTTACAGGAAAATTTGGTGTCTGATGAGGGCCTGTTCCTCATATATAGCACCTTTTATGTGTCCTCAAAGGGCAGAAGGGGCAAATAAACTTTCCCAGGCCTCTTTTATAAGGACACTAATCCCATTCATAAGGGCTCCTAATCACCTCCTAAAGCCTCCATCTGTTAATACTATCATAATGGGGATTAAGTTCCAACGTATGAATTTTGGGAAGACACAAACATTCAGACAACAACAGTGGGTAAACATGGTAGAGGGAACAGGGTAAAATTATCTTCTTCACTCCCATTTTCTTAGTACAATAAGAAACAAGATCATTGGCCAAGAAGGAAGATATGGCATATCTCTATTTTTAAGCCTTTCTTTTTTTTTTTTTTCATTTTAAAATTTCTTTATTTTTATCACAGAAATGTTAGTATAATTATGCTTTCAAAGAAAATATTTTTGTAAGCGTGATTATAATCACATTTCGTAGTCTTCTTTTCTTTTTTTTATGTCCACTTTAAAATTTTATTTTATTTTATTTTATTTATTATTATTATACCTTAAGTTCTAGGTACATGTGCATAACGTGCAGGTTTGTTACATATGTATACTTGTGCCATGTTGGTGTGCTGCACCCATCAACTCGTCAGCACCCATCAACTCGTCATTTACATCAGGTATAACTCCCAATGCAATCCCTCCCCCCTCCCCCCTCCCCATGATAGGCCCCGGTGTGTGATGTTCCCCTTCCCGAGTCCAAGTGATCTCATTGTTCACTTCCCACCTGTGAGTGAGAACATGCGGTGTTTGGTTTTCTGTTCTTGCGATAGTTTGCTGAGAATGATGGTTTCCAGCTGCATCCATGTCCCTACAAAGGACATAAACTCATCCTTTTTTATGGCTGCATAGTATTCCATGGTGCATATGTGCCACATTTTCTTAATCCAGTCTGTCACTGATGGACATTTGGGTTGATTCCAAGTCTTTGCTATTGTGAATAGTGCCGCAATAAACATTTTAAGCCTTTCTTTAGAGCAGTTTTAGCTTCACAGAAAAATTGAGAAGTTACAGATTTCCCATTTATTCCCTGCTCCCGTACATGCTCTTTGATTACATCGCATGAACCTCCATTGACAGATCATTGTCACCCAAAGTTGATAGTTTACATTAGGGTTCACTCTTGGTGTTATATAGTCTATGGGTTTAGCCAAATGCATAATGACACTTATTCACCATTGTAGTATCATATAGAGTAGTTTCAATGCCCTAAAAATACTCTGCCTATTCATCCCTCTCTATAGCTCCTGGCAACCACTGATCTTTGACTACCTCTATAATTTTGCCTACTTTGTTAATACAGAGTGAGCATCCCTTATCCCAAAACACAAACTGAAATGCTCCAAAATCTGAAATTTTTGAGTGCCAACATGATACCAGAAGTAGAAATTCTACTCATAAGTACCTAAGATTTGTTTAATGCACACAATTATTTTAAATGCTGAATATAATTTTCTTTAGGCTATAAAGTGTATATGAAATATATTCCTGTTTAGACTTGAGCTTCATCCCCAAGATAATCTCATTATATATATATATGCAAATATTCCACAATCCAAAAAAAAAAATCAAAATTTGAAACATTTTTGGTCTCGAGCATTTCGGACAAGGGCTACTCAACCTGTTCTAATTTTGCACTTTATATGAAGTTCAAATTAGATATTGGATACTTGAATAAAATTACCAAGAAGTTATTATATCATGTTATTATTTTAAATCTGCTTTTTCATTAAAATTTGGTTTCTTTTTTTTTCCCCTATAAGTGGATTATTTTCTACTTACTTTACTTTAGTATAATCATGTTTCTGCAGACTGAAACTCCTATATAAAAAGTACAGAATGAAGTACTTAGACAAAATTGATTTCGTATTTTAAAAGTATATTTTATTGTTTTGTACATTTGTTCCTGATAAATTACTTTATGATAAAATTACTGACTTTTTTCTCTTTATTTAAAACAGGCAAACAGGAAGTCTTAATGACTAGCTAAGACCTTGGAAATTATACCTCCAACTAAGTGCAAGTTCTCGTGTGGCAAGTGTTGATTTAGCTCATCTACCAGTATGAACAATAGATCCAGTCATTAGGGCCTACCTATTTTAAAAGCAGTTTTTAAATTTTTAAATCCCCACTTAGATGATCTCTAAAAAATGCCTTCTACACTCTGAGGAAATAAAATGCAGAAATGTTCACATTCATGAGACAATAGCTTTGACTGAATGCTATAAAATGAAATCTGCTCTTTCAGTTTTTCTTTCAAAAGAAAAATTACATAAATAATACATTTGGGCCTTGCAATACCAAACAAGCACAATAGCTACTTTACAGCTTTCATCAAAATGAAGGCCATCTTTTTCATTTTATTATGGAACCATTAATACAATATCATCAACTCTGATTGGCTATAAGGCTCCTGACAGAAGGCATCCTGCCAGATGTCAATGGAGGTGCTAATATCACTGGAATATGGGATGGCATCAGCCCAGTGACTGGTGAGCTGATCAGATCCGATAAAAGAAATAAATAAATCTAAAACTTTTCAAATTTGAGGGTATGGCTTCTTTCTCGGAAAATTCATATACCCCTAAATTCACCTGAGAATCTCTTACGTAATGAATGAATAATGGGGGTTTTTACATACCGATTACTTTCTTCACTCAGTTTTTGGATGCTTCTGGATAGATTTCTCTCCCCATTAACCTTTTCACTAGTCTATATCAGAGACTTTAAAAAAAACCCATAATATTTGATTGAGTTGTTTTTTTCTACCTATTTTCAGTTCAAACAAGAAAGATTTGTTACAGGAAAGAATAAAAATAATGGCAAAATTAGACTTTCTAATTATTCATGGATTTAAATTATCCTTGCTATTGTGGTCTTTGTCCCGTGACAACAGATAATTGAGAGCTGGCTGTAATTGACGTATTAGGGTTTTCTTTTCTTTAAGGCAAATAGAAGGACATAGTTAAACATTAGGTTTACCCTTTGGTAATAAGAGCACATGGCAGATAGCCACAAAATAGGGGTTTAAAAGGATTTACTTACTTGGGATAAATACAGTGCTGTGGAAGGAATTTAAAGAAAATTCAAAGCAACCCACGGATAACAGCTTTATGTTATATGGACTTAGCACAACTTGATTTAATTTCCCATAAAGGGGAATTAAACAAAGTAGTATAACCTATTATTTTTTAGCATTCTCGCTGATGTTTTAAAAGAAAAATTAGTTTTTCTCTTTGGTGGAAGTAATGTTTAGAGGGCCGCTATATAATTAAATCTAATCTTCATTTTAACTTTGGGATATAAAAATATTGCTGGGTGTGTGATGACATATTCCAAGCCAATTGGAAATGAGTCAAAAATTGTCAACCTACTTGACATGACAAGATATAATATGCTTTAAGGCTTTACTGCATTACAGCATTGTGTCAATATTATAAGGAAGGGTTTCATCTTCCTTATATAATAATAAGTAATAAGACTGTTACTTATTATTAGCTGTGTGATCCTGCACAAATCACTTAATCTGTTGGTGCCTCAGGTTTTTGTCCTATAAAATGGGAATGATTATAGTATCTACTAATGCATAGGAAGTACTCAAAAGAATGCAAGACACATAATAAATATTCAAAAAGTGTTAGTTATTCTTGCTCCCCAACAGTATTCCCAATGACAGAAAAGTGAGAGTAAAATAATAAGTAGAAAACAGTTGCCGTTGTGTTGTTGTTGGCGTCAACATTCTTTCCCTGTAAGATTCAAGAAAATCCTATTTAGTTACAAATTACTGCTACTGTGATTGACTGAGTTAGATTTGAAGAATTTAAATATAGTCAGCATCAAATATTTGTGTTTGCTTTTTTAACAGGCAAATTAAAGCATTGGCAAGTGCCTTTAATTTAATTTTTAATTCTTATCCCTTTGGAGACTGCACATAAAATATTCATTTGTCTTCAATTTCAGTTTGGTAATATATGCTTGGCAATTAAGAACTTGATGTACTAAAAGATAAATGTATTTAGGTTAAATGTTAGTGCTTTGTGTAAAGTCTACTTTGAAGGAATTTCGTATACTTCTCACTCTTTGGAAAGGGATGAAGCCAACCCCTAATTTTTGGATCTTTGGGAATGCCAATGTGTCCCTTCCCTACCCTCTTCAATAAAACTACTGACCTTAAGAACTCTACCTTAATTTTACTGTTTAAACACCAAATGCTAAGCACTTAAAAGGCTCACAGCTCATTCTTGATTCATTGCACTGATATCACAGATTTGGTTGGGAAGATTCTATGGCTCTCTAAGACTGGTCTTTGTTGTTGTAGGATATTGGTAATTAGGAACCAATAATGGATTTAGCATTTTCCAAAATTGATGTCTATCATAAGGATCAGCCCAAGGTTTTTCACTTTCTATTCATATCATTTATGAATGGGTGATTCAAAAGAAAAGCACCCTCTTTATATAAAAATAAATGAATCTTAACAGATTCACACGTATATACAAATAAAAACATTTATATTTGCTAAAGCAGAATGGCATAAAACTAACACCTGTAACAGTGATGTGCACTAGATTTATAAAATCAATATTACCTGTAATTTACCTATTAACTTGTTTTTCTTCTTTTCCTTTCATTATAATTTATTTCACTACAATTTGTTAATTGTTATAAATAACTAAATTAAAGTTCATTTAAATTATCAAAAAAATCAACATGGGGAATCGATCATGTATCAAAGTAGAAGCCAAGAGATGTGGTTTTGTTCAAGGTATTTGTCCTTTCTGAGTACCAGATGGCCTATTTGTTGAATGAGTAGTTGGTACTTTGAAATAATTTTAGTTGTTCAGGTATCCCAATGAAAGTTTACATTTCTAAACATAATTCTGCATAAGTTATAATGCATCAGTTTCTTTGTCTTTGGCTGGAATTTTATCACTCATTGGTATCATGTTGGTAATCTTATACTGCCCCAAAACAGTGATAAAATGCTTAATTTCTTTGATTAATTTTAAATGAGACCAATATTTACCCCATAGTATAACTTGGTGTGTGAGAAAACCCATACTACAGGAAATGAATTTGAGAAGTAGATAGGAGAAGTCAGAGACAACCTAAGGACAGTTTGGTAGTAAAAAGTATGAGAAGCCTGGAATGGGGTTCTAGGATCTCTTCCAACTTATATCCAACATTACTTCAAGAATACCTCAAGTTAGACATAAAAACAGAGTATATTTTCCCCTAAATAGGTATTATTCTTTATGAGGCTATAACATAGAGATGTTATAGGCAACCATTAATATGTTTATTGTTTCCAAAGTTTTGCCTTTTGTGGATTGTCATTATAGTTAGAATCACACAGTATGTACTCTTTTATGATATTAATGCTCATGTACAGTTCATGAAATTGAAGATGTGTGCATATTTGAATATAAGTTATTGAGTCTTTGGGAGGTTTGACTGTTAGAGGTTTAATAACTTCATATGTGCAAGTGTTCTGCGCTGAGTGAAGGTAAAATTATTCATTTTATCTTTATATAAAACCTCCCTACTTTCAACTTACAGTGTACCTGCATACTCAGTTTTATTTGATTGATTTGATTAATATACATGTTTATGTAATATAAATTGTTTTTAATCTTTTCATTATCACATATCCTAAGGAAATAAGCTTTGTTTAAAGATATTTATGAATATTATTGAGAGTAACACAATTGTGACACAATCTAAATGGTCAATGATTGTTAGGAAAAAAAAAAAAAACTATTGAGTGGAATGTTTCCCATCTACTTAAACAATATTTCTTTTTAATGGACAAATTCTTGTCATTATGCTAAGTGAAAAACAAATGCCAGGGTGCCAGATTGTAAGTATAATAGGAACACAACTACGTAAAATAAAACCAAAGAGAAGACATTAATTTTTTAAAAACCATAAATAAAGATAGTGAAATGTAAATAGTGGTTATCTCTATGTGTCAGGATCATCAGGACATTTATTTATGTTTCCTTATATTATTTTACAGTTTTTGTGGTGAACATATATTGCTTTCCTATCTGAAATTATATATATACTTTATTTTTAGAAAAATAATCCATTTGTTTTAAGAAGTGACTAAAAGAGTATAATATTTAATAGTCATATGTTATAAACTGTGTATAAGGCATTGTTTTATACATTGAATTTTCAGCAACCAAATAAGCTAATGTATTATTATTATTATTTGATAGCTACAAAGTTTAGAGCCAAAAAGGTTAAGTAAAATGCCGCAGCTTAAATGATTAGTAGATTATAAAGCCTGGATTTAAAACTAAGATGTATGGCTTTGGTCTATGCTATGCAATGACAGTCAAGTTGTGCAACTTAAAAATTATATACATATTTACATCTATTTATGTATTTAATATTTAAGCATGACAAAAATATGGATGTTATTACAAATACCCATGTACTTACCACTGAGTGCTGATTTTTTGAAACATGCTTATGTAAATCAGTATTGCCACCTTAAAATGGATCAATGGGAATATGTCATTTTCAGATGATGATATTATTTTTATTATTTTAATAAGAATAGCTATTGCTTACTAAAATCTTCAGGCAGATATAAGTCTAACAAAATATGTACAATATCTGTATGAGAAAATTAAGGACTTATGCAACAAAATCAAAGAAGATCTAAATAAATGGAGAAATATTCCACATTCATAGATAGGAACTCAATATTGTCAAGATCTAAATTCTTCTCAACTTAATTTATAAGTTTAACACAATTCCAAACAAAATTTCAGCAAGTTATTTTGTGTATATTGACAAACTGAACTCTACAATTCATATGTGGAAGCAGAAGACCTAGATTACCAACAATATTTAAGGAGAAGAATAAAGTAGGAGGTCTGACACCGTCTACTTCAAGACTTACTCTAAAGCTCCTGTGCACAAGACAGTGTGGTATTGGTGAAAGTATAGACAAATAGGTCAATGAGACAGAATAGAAAGCCTGGAAATAGACCCACAGAAATATAATCAACTGAACTTCCACAAAGGATCAAAAGCAATACAATGAATAAAAAAGTAATCTTTTCAACAAATGATGTTAAAACAACTGGACACCTATATGCAAAACAAAAGAATTGAATCCACACACATGCACATCCCTCACAAAACTTAACCCAAAATAGATCTTGTACCTCAATGTAAAACACAAAACAGTAAAACTTCCAGAAGACAACATGGAAGAATATTTAGATGACTTTGGACGTAGTGATGACTTTTCAGAAAAAAAAAACAACAAAGGCACAATGCTTGGAAGAAAAATTGATTAACTGAACTTCATTAAAATTAAAACCGGATGAGTTGAAAACATGTCCACATAGAAAAACCTGCACATGGGAGTTTATAGTAGCTTTATTCATAACTGCCCAAACGTGGAAGCAACCAAGATGTCCTTCGGGAAGTGAACAGAAAACTGTCGTACATCCAGACAATGAAACATTTTTCAGCACTAAAAAGAAACGAGCTAGAAAGCCATAAAAAGACATAGAGAAAACGTAAATGCTTACAACTATGTGAGAAAGTCGATCTGAAAAGGGTACATACCGTATGATTCCAACTATATGAGTATCTGGAAAAGGTAAAACTTTGGAAACATAAAAATGTTAATGGTTGCCAGCAGTTAGAGAGGAGTGAGGGATGCAACGCAGAGGATGCTTAGGGAAGTGAAACTATTTTGTGTGATACTATAATGGTACATACACGTTATTATACATTTGTTCAAATCCATAAAATGCACAACAGCAACAGTGAACCCTAATGTAAACCATGGACGTTGGGTGATAATGATCTGTCAATGTAGATTTATTCATTGTAACCAATGTACCATTCTGCTTTGGGATATTCATCGTGGGGGAGTCTGTGCATGTGTCAAGTAAGAGAATATTTGTAACTCTCCGTACTTGCTGCTCGATTTTGCTGTGAAGCTAAAACTACTTTTAAAAATAAAGTCTAGTCTTTTAGTGGGAGGGAGGTATACTAGAATTGTCACATGTTTATTCATTTAATTCTACAATAGTCACATTAGTAGGAACCATTGTTTCCCCATATTACAGGTGAGATTATAGACACAAAAGGTTTATATACCCAAGGTCATTAGACTCCAGAGTGCATACTTGCTATCCTCACAAATTCAAAACATTTTCAAAACTTTCTTGAAAGTATACAGAAGATTCTTTTTGTGTATCATCAACAAAAGCAAAATATTCACTCTCTAAAGACTGTATCCGTTTCTTTTTAATTATGAGTTGCTTTTTGGAGAAAAGCCTAGTGGTGAAGTTGGGTGGTAAAGCTTGTAATTCTGTTATGAATTAAAAAAAAAAAAAATGTATTCCTGGCTAACACAGTGAAACCCCATCTTTACTAAAAGTACAAAAAAAGAAAAAAACTAAAAGAAAATTAGCCGGGCGAGGTGGCAGGAGCCTGTAGTCTCAGCTACTCCGGAGGCTGAGGCAGGAGAATGGCTTGAACCCGGGAGGCGGAACTTGCAGTGAGCCGAGATCGCGCCACTGCACTCCAGCCTGGGCGACAGAGCCAGACTCGGTCTCAAAAAAAAAAAAAAAAAAGGTATTAAAGCAGAATCACCAACTTGTGGTCCTTGGGCCATATTTGCCATCTGGGTATTTTGTGTTTAGTCTACTCTGCTATTGGCAAGATATTTCACATACAGCTCCATATATTAGGTTCACCTAAATAACCATGCAGAAATTCTTATGTAGCATCAATGAGCTAAAAATGGGTTGTAGCTCATCCTCTTAAGTGGCATATAATCTCTTCAGTTGCTTGGTCCCCACCATCCCCCATTTTCTCTTTGCCACTGAGGTCAAGTATTAGATATTTTTTTATCATAGTACTCATGCTGTTATTTTTCGTCCAGTAAAATGGAAGGAAATTTGTCTTGTATGCATGGCTCTGCAGGAAACATAAGATAAGGCAAGAGGGCCCATGTTTTATGAAAAATGAGAATGTATATTTATTTGTGGAAGTGTTGAATATTCTAAGTGTTTAATATGCCAATGTATCATGTCTATGTCAAAAGATTACCACTTAATTTGCTTATATAAAAAAATTCTGACCAACTCATGAAAAAATGTATGGTAAAATGTTTAATTAACTGAAAAAGACTGATATTTAAACAGGACTTATTTTGAAATGCAAATAAAAGTGGTGGTGCTGTAGTAAAATGCAAATGTGTATTAACTGAAAAAAAAAAAATGGCTCTGACATCAAAGCCTTTTACAGCTGATAAGTTCATAAAGAAGTGTCTATGGAGGATAGCAGAAATTATAAGCCCCAAATAGAAACAAGTATTTGCGAATACAAGTGTAGCTGAAAATAGAGTTCAAAGTGTAGAAGACAGACTTGAGAACTACAGGACAAATTAGTCTGAGCTATCTATTACAGTTGATGAAAGTCTAAATTTAAATATTAACACCTAGGAAGCAATATGATTCATGCTGTAGATGAGAATGTTGACGTCTCCAAAGGACTTTAAGTCCTTGGTACCATGACAGGCACAAGTTCAGAACATTATTTATTTTGTGAGAAAAATCCTGAAGAGATGAACATAATAATGTAATTGATGAGCATGAATAAGAGCATTGCTCCTGCAGTAGTATGAAACTTCAATCTAAGGCAGCAATGTCTTACTAGGACAGAGGCCAGAGACTTTACATGTGTTCACAGTATCATTCTTGAGGCATTTCTTTGAGCTAAAAAGTTAGCAATGAAACACACCATGAAGAGAATAATGAAGAATTTCTGCTGGATATGCTCCTATAATTTGAACTACTGATATTTTGATGCTTTGCTTGCTTTGGAAACCCAGTTACTAGTCTGCTCTACTACTCAGAGATTCATAGTTTTTATATGGCACAATGCTGATGACATATATGTATATACATACACACACATATATGCATGCATACACATAATGGATTGAAAATAATGCTTGTAATTCTAGTAACTTAACACCTGTCACCAGTGAAAATCCAATCAAAAACATGGCTTTTTTTTTTTGGTTGGTATTTTATCCGTCAGAATTTTTTAAATGTCTTTGCAATAGTTTTTGCACTAGTTACACAAATTTATAATTTGAATAACTCATTCTCAGAGAAACTTTATCTTTGGGAAATTTAAATGGCACAGGACATTTGGCTCATTTTTCTATGCCAAGATGGTTCTACAAACACAAAAGATATGGACTGAACACATTTCACAAATTCTGTATTTAAAGACCAAATTCTTAAACAAAAAGAAGCTAGTATGCATGCAGAATTACAAATAATCTGCTGCTGAAATACCATGCAATATAGTTCAAAAATCTAAACATGATGATGTTAAAAACCAGAATTCAACAGATTACACAAACTCTTATGAAAAATTTTTATACATGTTGGGAAGTACCTATATTTGAGAAAATCTGTTTTCCATTGTAAACTGAAGCAAACTAAGCATTGCTTAATATTAAAAGATGCCTTTCAACAGAATACACAAAAACCAATGTTGACACTACAACAAAAGAAAGTAAAACATTTCTATTGTCCGGCTGGCCCAGTGCTAAAGAAATGAGACATGACAGTTTCAAATAAAGAGTTTTATTATAACTGAAAAAAAAAACATGCAGTCTACTAGCTTAACTTCTTAGAAAAAGACCACACTAATTTGCATATAACTATAATTTTTACATGCCTTTATTTTATAGTCATGTTTAAAATTGCAAAATTAGTGTGTCTTTGTTAAAATTACAGGAAAATTTGGGAAAGATGAAAATATAAAGTTCCTCAATTTCAAACTTTGAAAAAATTAATATTGTTTGGTCCACATTTATCTGCTAACAATAATTAGAAGAGTGACAATGTGTAAGTGGAGTTATAAATTTGTTACAAACCTGCAGCGCAAACAGTACTAAATACTAAATAAGAAAGCCAGAATTTTACACATCTCAGAACTTAGGATTGTTCAAAGATTCTATCCATGTTTGGAAGTAGAACTTTTCTTCAATAAAGAAAAATAGTTAGAGGCCCTTCCAAAGATAGCATTATCTTCTCATTAAAAAACAGATTTTATCTTTGGCTCCAATTGTTCTAAAAATTTATAAGTTTATGTTTCTCTTACGTTGACAATTAATGTTAAAGTCTCCATTTAAAATTATAATATTCTTTTCTGTCTGAGGAAACTCTTTCATATATAAATAATATCTCAATTATCAAGGTTATGATGAATTATATTGTAAAGGGTAACATTATCCATGTCTGCTGAAGATAAACTAAATTAAATGAGCAAAAAGATTAGATATAAAGAAGGATATTAAGAGATTATGGAATTGCTTCCCTCAAGATCTTTAAAAACAGTCCAGATACCCATCTGCCTACAATAGTTTAGGTAAAGTTTGCCTGAAGCCAGCAGGATGAAGCAGAAAGATAACCTCTAGAGGTTTTCTGCAACCATATTTTTTTTCTCAAATTTCACTCTTTTGCCCTCTAAATGTACTGACATCTTTTCAGTTTTTTGATGAAGATTCTGGGCAGCATAGATTTTTTTCTTAATGTTAACACAGTGTCACTCCAGTGTTTAAGTTATGTTTCTCAATGAGAAAGAAAAGTAGCCCAAAGAGAAGTATTAGCAAAGTTCAGACTTTGTGTAAAACAATTAAGTCCACTCAATGCAGGCGAACATTATTAAGTCAAGACTGCCAAGTTAAACTTTTTAAAACCTTACTGCATTCTTCATTACTGAAGCCTCACTGCCAAATATTCAAATGATACAGTATTTCAATAAATTTTTTAAACTTATATATAAATTTTAAAACATAGATTTAATAAACTGAAATGTAGTTAATGCTAATGCTTAACTTAATCCTATAAAGGGGGTTAAAATATCTGCCTTATCAGAAAGAAAATACGAATTTATTGGGTAGTCCTAAGTAATAATAGAATTTAGTCAAGGCAGTCTTATAAAGCCTTTCCATTTGGGTACTTCCAAAAGTCTGAAATAGGGAGGAGGGATTGCTATATACCCAGAAACCAGGAAAGGAATGGCACCCCCTGAATTAGGGCAGGCACGACCATCAGGAACAATTGTGGTGGCACCGAAATGACAGCTCAATCATGGCCTACTCCTTTCATAATTGTTTTTGTGTTGATTGATTATACAGCATCATAGAAACTTGGTTTGAATATGTGCTGATTATTTATGTAATAAGTTGATCAGTAGTTCAGTATATAACAGAATCTTAAAAGATAGAGTTTCTTTCTAAAAAGCACCTTTTCAAGTTTGGCCAATCCCTTTTTCCCATTAGTCATTCATTCACAAAAATTTTGATCGTAAATTACCTGTGATACTGATAATACTTTTAACTGGGTCATATCTCTAAAATTGTGACTTTTTACAAATATTCTGATAGTTTTATTAGCTTCACAGGTAGGAGGAGAAACCTCTTGCTCCATAACATGTATAACAATGGCTTACGTAATGAATTCTTGCACAAGATATTGACAAGTACCTGGCATTTTGCTTGGAATGGTTTGCTAGTTATTTAGGTTATAATTGCAAATGTTGTTTAGGACTGAGGTTTTCTATAGTGAAATTTGTTTATTCCGTGAAAGATTGATCAGAAGAGATTGCAAGACAGCACAAGTCAACTACTTAGCAGGTATTACAATGAAGACCCATCCAAGCACATGGGTAGTTCAATACATTTCTGCTAGCAAAAACAATGTGAAGTATGTGTGACTAACAGTGGTGAATCACTTGAATATCATATGTGGTTAACATTGTTCAGTGAAGGGGCATGAGGGAAGACAGGATTCCACTGAAAAGTATGTGACAAACTTTTCCTAATTCAAACGTCCTCATTTTACCTAATTTCAAAAAAAAATGTGCTAGCTTTGTGACAGACACCTATGAAAATGGTGGCTTGTGAAAAATCTATAGAAATCACAACCTCCAAAAGGCATGATATTGTTTAAAGCTGTTACAATTTTCACATTTTTAATTCATTCATCAGAAGAAAATATTTGTATTTCACAAAATAAATACATATGGTGTAGAATAGAATTGAGGCATTGTCATTTTATAATTATACGTAATATGTAATAGAAGATGTATGTTCCTACTAAATCATTTGTAATAGTCATTAAAAGTAAAACAGAATATTTCAGTTTCATGTAAGTGCCCAAACTGCAGTTTATTGATAAAGTAAATGACTACAAATGGATATTTCTTTAACTGAAATGGTTATAACAATTTATTTTTAAAACTCCAATTTTAAAAAGACAAATATCATCACATGCATGACTATATTTCATTTTTAAAAAGACAAATGAAAGAGCTGCCTACAGTAGTTCATATACAGCTGCAGAAATGGCTTCAAAGCTAGAGCCACTCACTGCCCTGTTTCTCTTTCAATTATGCTATAATCATTGAACGAGAAGAAACATTTATCACATCTCTGATCTGATCCAAGAAAAGACCAGTTATCCTTAAGTTTTATACTTTTTTCATAAGGTATTGAATCTATTTATGTGACACATTGTAGCTACCTTACTGTTTCCACATAATGCACACATCACTTTCTACAAAGAATTCAATAAATTAACAATATTTCTGGCCACTATTCAGAGGAAAAAGAAAATCTAAAGCATACTGTATTAATCACTAGTCCAGTTTAACATGAATTAAATGCATAAAATCCATAAGTGTTTCTGGAATTTTGCCCAAAACATTTGAAAACCACAAATAAAGAAAACGTGATGTTAGTTTGATTTGTGAAAGATTCTCTTTTCCTTTATCTTTCAGAAAGATAAAAACCTTGAGTTAAGTGATAAAAATAGTTTAAATGTAAGACGTAAAATAAGTCTGTTTAGTAAAGTTTAGAACTGCCAGGAGACTTGGCCATTCTATGTTTTCATGTTTTGTTGTTCAAGATTTCCTTGTAGTACCTGGAAAATGTGTGTATATGCTAAGAAACATGCAGTTTATAGTACTCATTTCAAAACAGCCTGCATTTGCAAACAATGTTTGGCAGAAGAAATCAGCAAAGACATAGGAAAAATATTAAAATCACTGTGGGAATGACAGCAAGAAATGGAGGGAGACAGGTTCCTCCAGTCTGATCCTTTACGATTCTTTTCTAGTTATTGAGTATATAAATTTCAATCCCCTAGTACAACTGAAGGTGGAAAACATGATTATCGTATCACTCAAAGCTGCCCAACTTTGAATTCAGCTCTGAGATAAATTCACTCTGTATAAAATGACTTTTAATATTTTGTTCCTTAACATAAGTATTAAATTTTGTATAATTAAAAATTTATTTATTCTCTCTTCCTTAATTTAGGTTTTTATTTGCTAGTATTGCCTTTTCTAAGCTAGCTTGGCAAAAAATATCTTTCTGTACGTGAACAGGGGAAGTTTTAAAGTAAAAGGTATCTTTAGACTTGCACATAGTTAGACTTTCAAAGTAATTTTTGGTAAAATAAATATGTGAAGGGAAAGTGTTGTGACCACTTCAGCATCTTAGCTCCACAGACAGGCATCATGATGTTTCACAAGAAAACAGAATTAGGAAGAAATAAATAGACATTATTGAAATTGTTTCTTTTAAAATTTTACTTAATAGTTATTAGCTAGGTAGAAGCTATAGGACTGAAATGAGGGATTCCTAGTACATCGGCCCCCTACAAAGAAAACATCTTTCTCCCTGCTAGTATAAACAGATCCTGCAAATTGTTTCTAAAACAGAAAAACAGAGGGCAGCACTAACAAGTTTCTCAATACAAAAGATAACCTGCAGAACCGAGACAGATCCAGGCACAAGTTGGTGGAGAGCAATGTGGTACTCATGTTCATTTATTCTTCTAGTGCTATAAAGTCTTCAATGACTACAAGTAGTTGGCAGTATTTGCAGAAGAGCTTTGGGTACAACCAAATGATAGCATTTTCAGAAGAGCTTCCCTCTTTGTCATTCAGGAGCAATTGCTGTCACTGCTGGGTTAGAGAAAAGGGGTGCCCTCCATTGATTGGATTGCTAACACCTTTCAGTATTCTGCTTATGATGATCTTGAAGAAAGTGCTATCAAAGTCTAGACATTTTAAATATCTTATCTGTTTAATATATTTAATGTTTCTTAGTTCTTAAAGAGTCTATTCTGCCTCTGATACATGTGCTCGGCTCTCATCAGTGCTAATGGATATTAACAACAAAATGGGCCCTTAATCATTTATCTTACATCATAGAAAGCCATGATTTGCAGACTTGATTAGGGCTGTAACTGAACAAGATATTATAAAAATTTGATTCTCTTCACACATGTCCATTGCAATAATTCAACTGGAAATTTAGTACAAAATTTTCTTCTCCTAGATATTTTACCATTGTGATCCTTATTTAAGCATATGACCAAGATACAAAAACATTAAAGGTGTTTGAATACCTGTTATTTACAAAAATAAAGACATGCATTCATAGTTTATATTTCATTTGACATTCATTTAGCATTTACTTGGTATACATCAGTTTATAACACTTAAATGCTTCTGAAAGTGAATAGTTTTTTTTATTTATCCAGAAAGCATTGTGTGAAAAGTATTTTCACCTGTTCTTACTAGGTTTAAAGTTTTTAAGAGATACAGACTTTTAGAAAACCTTACCATTTGTGAGGCTCATATTCCGAAATTCAAGCTGAGAAAAATACTAATCTATATAAATATACCGTAGGCAACACAGAATGTGTATTCCTTGGAGCATAACAAAGTGAGATCTGGGAATTGTTGTAGATTTCAGTTATCCTGATGCCGATTATCTGAGAATACCTACTTTCCAAGTGGCTTCTTGCTGTCTTTATCTATCCTGCTTTCCTCCACCTAAATGATGCACAGTTTACTTCCCCGAAGACATCTCTGCTCCCACCAAGCTACTTTATTTTACGACCCCCAGCCAGAAATGTTTACTATTGCCAGAAGTAATGTTCCTCACTTCCAGTCTTAGGTTGCAGTATTTTTCATTGTGGATAGTATATCACCATCACATTGTAGGAGAAAAGAGTTTGGGTAAAGAATACAGATTCTAGAAGATTATAAACATGGTTCAATTTTTTTATTTGATTGTCTTTGTGCCTATTGAGTATTGTTATCTGAAATAATTTTACTTAATCTATTAAATTTCAAAATCTTTTAAAAGTTCATGCAAAAGAACTGTGCATTAAACAAGAAGCAGAAATGCTGTCCATATGTGGATTCTGGAAAATCTGTTATAACCAAAAAATAGTTATCTAACTATCAGAAAGATGGCTGCAAATTATTATTAAATTCAAATTATTGATTTGCCTCAAAGATTCAAGACAATGTATTTAATCTCATAAATCACACAAAAATAGTGAATGTCAATAACCAGAAAGGAAATATAATATAAAAATTCAGGAGATTTCTCATATATTGTTATAGACAGTTAGAAAATTATAAAGATCTCATCCACAATAAAAACAAAACACAAAATTCTCAGTAATAAACTTAACAAGAAATGTACAATATCTACCAAAATAATACTGAAACTTTTATGAAGGAATCTTAAGGATAATTGAAAGAATATAGAGAGAAACCTTTTACCTGTGAAGATAAAATAATTTACAGATGTGGACTATCTCCAAATTTCTTTATATATCCGAGGCAATTTCAAAGGCCTAATAGAATTACTTTATTTATTTTTATTTATTGATTTATTTGTTTGTTTTTATTTATTTATTTTTTGAGACAGAATCTCACTCTGTTGCCCAGGCTGGAGTGCAGTGGCATGATCTCAGCTCAACTGCAACCTCTGCCCTCCAGGTTCAAGCTATTCTCATGCCTCAGCCTCCATGAGTAGCTGGGATTACTGGCATGTGCCACTTCCAGCTAATTTTTTGTATTGTTAGTAAAGATGGGATTTTGCTATCTTGATCTTGGCCAGGCTGGTCTCGAACTCAAGGGCCTAATAGAATAATTTTAAAACATCAATGATTAATTATAGTTGCCAGAAAACAATAGCTAAAAAAAAGTCTAGAAAAAATTTAAAATAAAATTTCATTATACTTAGTTAATTAGAAAATAGTTCACAAAATGATAATATGTAGAGATAAGTGAGATAAGTGTGTAACAAAATGTTCACTTTAGTACAATAGTTTCAGAGTATAAATCAATAATAATTATAAGGACAGAAATTTGACAGCAGGTTATACTAATAGTTTGATGTACATTAGTATATTTAATTCAGTAATTCTATATCAAAGAATGTATCTTGAGGAAATAATCAGAGCCCCTCACAAGAGTCATGCTCACATGCATAATTATTTTACTACTTTGTTTTAAAGCAAAAATACATGAATAATACCTATATAATGTAAAATAGCATGAACATTTTAATGTTTTTAAAATTATTTAATTATATGAAAATGTTCAAAACAATTTGTTGCTAACAAAGAAATATTATAAAGGAGTAAATATGCCATTATGTGAAATTTTAAAAAAAGGAGAAAGAATTTAAACAAGAAAAAGATTTAATGATTTATATTTCTTTGTTTTAACAAATGGTATGATGCAAAACAGAAAGCTGGAGTTATTTTTGTCACACATACTTTTAAACATATACAAAAGAAGACAGAATAATGTAACGAACCCCCATGTACCCTCACCCAGTCCTAATAAACATCAATTGTCAATTGTCCTTATCTGTTTTTCCTCCCACATTATTGTGAAACAAATCTTAGGTAGAGAATCTAATTCATAAGTATTTCCATAGACATTTCAGGAAATAAGGACTTTTGAAAACTAACTAAATATAACAACATTATCATCACATCTAGAATATAACAATAATTTTTACTTTTATTAAATATCTAGTCAATGTTCAAATTTCTCATAAATGTCATTTTTATACATGTTTTAATATAAAAGGCCATAAATCACGGTTGATTCATATGCCTCTTAAATTATCTTGTAATCTATGGCAGTTTCTGAACCTCATCGTATTGACATTCTTAGTCCAGTCATTGTTGTAAGGAACTGTTCTGTGTAAAATCAGATGAATTTCCCCTCTCCCACCTCACCTTCCCCCTCTCTCACATACCAGATAATTCTCGATTTCTGTCCACTAGTTACCAATAGCATCTCCCCAGGTGTGATCACCAAAAATATCTCCAACTGCCAAATGTCCTGTCAAAGACAAAAGGTGATTTTGTCTGTGGTTGAGAGTCACTGATCTATAGGCTTTTCCTTCCATCTTCATACTTTTCCCACTTGCAGACTGTTTGTTGAAGAGCTTGGGAAGTTTGTTGCGTGGAATGTCCCACAGTCTGGATTTTACTGATTGCATTTCCGTGGTGTAATGTAATATATTATTTCACCCTATACACTTCTTGTAAACTCTGTTGGATTTAGAGAATTGATCACATCACAGGCGGCTTGAGTTATTCTTAGTTCTTCCCCCTCTCTCACCTACTGAATCAATTAATCAAGTCCTTTGTCATCAGGTCTCTGTGTCTCTCAAATTTGCATAATTTCCTCTTTCTTACTAAATTCCGCTAGTTCTGGCTGCAATTGTCATACATCTGGATTAATACCACAACCTCCTAACTGGTTTCTGTTCTTTCAATCTTATCCCCATCCAGTCTCTTCTTTACACAGAAGTCAGAGTGATTTCTCTAAAATGCACACCTAATTATACCTTGCATGCCCTTGCACCTCTCCGCAAACTCGTAACACCCTTCAATGACTCTCCATCCCTCTTGGGATATTGTCTGAATTTCTTACTGAGCTTACTGGGTATTTTGTGACTGGAGTCCCTCTTACATTTCTAATCTCTTTTTTACTCCCTTATTTCCACACAGGTTTCCATACTATTTCTTTATGTATGTGTGATTCATAATAATCTACATTCTTATTTTGTGTGTTTAAAATCTTATATAAATGGTAGCATATAATTCTTATTCTTGTGTGACTTACCTTTTCTTTCAATTTATTTTTTAATTCATGTTTATCTAGTTCTTTACTGTATGGCAATCCAATGTTTAAATAAACCAGTTAATTTGTTTATCTTTCTACTTCAATATATTTGTGTCTCTAATGATTGGCATAGGGTGGCTATTCAAAGAATGTTGATATGCATGAAGAGTTTAAGCTAAATAAAGTAGCCAAGAGAGGCCTGAAGTGAAATTAATAAGTGTAAAATAAAACTTGAGAGATATAGCACTTTGCCTTTTCTTAAGCTTCATTTTTTTTTTTTTTTTTTTTTTTTTTTTTTTGAGACAGGATCTTGTTCTGTCACCCAGGCTGGAGTGCCGAGGTGTGATCATGGCTCACTGCAACCTCCACCTCCTAGTTTTAAGCCATTCTCAACTCTCAGCCTCCTGAGTAGCTGGGACTACAGGTGTGCACCACCATACCCGACTAATTTTTGTGTTTTTAGTACACATGGAGTCTTGCCATGTTGCCCAGACTGGTCTCTAACTCCTGACCTCAAGTGATCCACCCACCTCACCTCCCAAAGTGCTGGGATTAAAGGCATGATCTCGGTTCACCACAGCCTCAGCCTCCTGGGTTCAAGTAATTCTCCTGCCTCAGCCTCCCGAGTAGCTAGGATTACAGGCATGTACCACCACACACAGCTAATTTTGTATTTTTAGTAGAGACAGGGTTTCTCCACATTGGTCAGGCTGGTCTCGAGCTCCCGACCTCAGGTGATCCGCCCGCGTCAGCCTCCCAAAGTGTTGGGATTACAGGCGTAAGCCACCGCGCCTGGCCAGCCTCATTTATTTACTATTTGCAAGTTTAGTACTTAAATATAGGCAAATATAAACATAAAGCACATTAGGAAAAAAAATTTAGAATGCTTATTTAGCATCAAAAACAAAAGTTTTGGGGGCCCATGAATTTATAATCTAAGTTATGAGAATTTTTAATTAATAGAATAAAAATCACTAAGAACAAAGGGAAAATAAGAAAACTCGGTCACAACATAAGACTTCTAGCATGTTTCTCTATTCATTTAAGATATATTGAAGTAATAAGAAATTGGTGAAATCTGACAAATTTCAGACTGCAGTTTAAAGAACTTTTTATTTATCCTGAGCTTGTTAATAGCATCCATCACACCTTTTCTGATTTATTAATGTGCTAGACAATCACTATAGACAATTAGCACCTACTACTTCCAGATCTGTTGATTTAAGAATGCCTTTCATTTACTTAGATTTACTAGACTTTGTTTAGAGAGAAGACCTTTGAAAACCAAATACTTAACCATGTACCTAGATCTAGGAAAGGTTTGAAGAGGTAGGTCTTGTGCATGGTTGAGGGAGCACAGAAAATTCCCAGGATCAAGTACATTGTAGATGGCCATTGAATAAAAGGATAGATAGATGTGGTAGAGTGATAGATGGTAGATATGTAGGTAGGTAGATAGATAGATAGATAGATAGATAGATAGATAGATAGATAGATAGAGATATTGGCACATAGATACATAGATAATGAAAATTATCTCCTTCTAAATCAAGTTGTTCCATTGTTCTGGATTATTTTGTACAAAGAAATTGCTCAAAATATTAGGAAGCCCTTTATTCAACCATCAGTGCAAAAAGCGTAGCCCAACCCTAAGTTGTAATTAGTTTTGATAATCCAACATGCTTTCAGTGCCTTTGTGCCTCTGCTGCTGCTAGTATTACAAATACTTAACAAGAGATTTAACTATTTTATAATTCTGTAACTCTGCTATGTGTTCTTTTTTTAGTCCATTTGCCACAAATACAATACAAGCAATGTGTATAATTTCATCATTAAAAATTCTTCTAATACATGTCACTGCCTCTTGAGGTAGTTTTCAGTGTAGACGATACATATAGATTTTTCAGACCAATTTTAGCTTATATTCCCCAAATATTTTAATCATACAGATCAAACTCAGGTAGGTAGTATCAGCTAGATATTTTGATATCAAAGCATGAAAACATCTGACATTAACTTTTGAGATGAAGAATAACCTTGAGGAGGGCAGGACAATTGAGAACAGCCTGATGTAGTCTTTAAAATTAAAAGCAAATTCAGATGCATCTTCTGCAAGACGTCAAAGAATACCTGAAATAAATTTCTGCAAAAATATTTTTTCTTTCATTGAACTCAGGTGCCTCTTTCTTTAATTTCTTTTTACTTGAACTATACACATTTTATCAAAAAGGAGTTATATTTAGTATCCAATTATCAAATAAACAAGTATAGCATTAAATCAATAAATACATTTTAATTCAGTGGAATGCGTCGATTTTTATTTCAAAACAAGAAATTGAGATTACCGTGGTCATCCTTGTCAATTTCCTCTTTCCACAAATTTCCCTGTTCACCTCCAATCTCACAAAATGGGGAACTGTCTTCATTCAGTTGTATTCTAGACTCTATTTCCACACCTTCACGGACGTCCTCTACCAGGTATTCCTTCCAACTCCCTTATCTTCAAACTTTCTTATTCTTGGTAACATTCTTCAAGCTCTTCAGGTTTCTCTCCTGTTTTACAAAAATAGATGACAGATATAGAAAGATAAATAATTATCTTAAAAGAAACACCTTTCTTTAACCTAATATACTTCTAAGTAGATTATTGCTGGTTCTGAAGACAGAGGAAGGGGCCACATGCCAAGAAATGTAAATGATATCTAACAGCTGAAAAATTTGTAGATTTTTTTTCTGCAGCCTCCAGAAAGAAATACAGCCTCCCAACACCTTAATTATTTAAAAAATTACAGGAGTTTATTTTCTAGAGAAGTTTTAATTTTACAGTCAACTCAGCAGATAGTACAAAAGGTTCCCACAGAACACTTCTCCCCGCTTCTCAGTTACTCATGTTACTAACATCTTGCCTTCGTGTGATATATGTGTTACAATTGATGAACCAAGATTGATACATTATTATTTAAATCTCACAGTTCACACTAAGGTTTACTCTTTATGTTGTGCAATTATATGGGGTTTGACAAATGTATCGCATGTATTCCTTGATAAGGTATCATAAAGAATGATTTAACTCCCCTAAAATGTCCTGTGCTCCATCTAGTCAACTCACTCCTCCCCTTGAAAATCTGGCAACCACAAATCTTTTATTGTCTCTATAGTATTTTCTAGAATGTCATAGAGTAGAAATCATAGAGTATATAGTCTTTTCAGGTTGCCTCTTTTTACTAAGCAATATTTATTAAATATTCCACCATGTCTTTATATGGCTTCAAAACTCATTTATTTTTACTGCTGAATAATACTGCTGAATAAATTGTATGGTTGCACCACAATTTAGTTACCCATTCACCTCTTGAAAGCTATCGTGGTTCCTCCCAGTTTTTAGCAATGATGAATAAACCTGCAATAAACATTCATGTGCAGTTTTGGTGTGGATATGTTTTCAATTCATTTGAGTAAATACCTACAGGTACATTTTTAGAGTATATATGTGTGTGTCTATTTGGGGGCTAACTATTCTACTACATTGATCTACTTGTCTATCCCTTCACCAGTGGTCACACTGTCTTGATTATAATAGCTTTATAGTAAGTCTTGAAGTTGAGTACTGTCCATCCTCTTATTGCTGGATTTTATAAGACTGTGTTTAGCTTTGCAAGAAATTACTAAACCACCTTAAAAAATGTCTGTATCATTTTGCATTCCCACCAACAAAAAATAAGAGTTGCTCCACATCTTTACTAGCATTTGATACTATCATATTTTTAATAAACTTTAGACAGCGATATCTCGTTGTTTTAATTTGCAATTCCTTCATGACATATGGTATCACACATCATTTTATAAGCTTATTGCCATCTGTGTATCTTCTTTGATGGGGTGATTTTTCATGTATTTTGCCCATTTTTAATTGAGTTATTTATGTCTTTATTGTTGAGTTTTAATAACTCTTTGTATTTTTTGAATAACAATATTTTATCAGCTCTGTCTTTAGCAAATATCTTCTCCCAGTCTGAGGCTTGTATTCTCATTCTCTTGAAGATAACTTTTGCAGAGCAGGAGTTTTAAATTTTAATAAAGTCCAACTGATCAATTTTTTTCTTTCATGGATCATTCTTTTGGTGTTATGTCTAAAAATTCATCACAAAACCACAAGGTCATCTAGATTTTCTCCTACATTATCATCTAGAAGTTTTATAGTTTAGTATTTTCGCTTTAGATTTGTCATATATTTTGAATTAATTTTAATGAAAGGTGTAAGGTCAGTGTCTAGATATTTTTGTTGTTTTGCATGTAGATGACCAATTGTTCTAGCATCATTTGTTGAAAAGACTATCCTTTCTCCACTGAGTTGCCTTTGCTCCTGTGTCAAAGATCACTTTACTATATTTGCTTGTGTCTATTTGGAGGCTAACCAGTCTGCTGCACTGATCTACTTGTCTATTCTTTCACCAATGCCACACTGTCTAATTATAGCTTTGTAGTAAGCCTTGAAGTTGAGTACGGTCTGTCCTACTTTCTTTCTTTTTTATTTTATTTTATTTATTTATGTATTTATTTATTTATTTTTGAGATGGAGTCTCGCCCTGTTGCAAGGCTGGAGTACTGTGGCGCAAACTTGGCTCACCGCAACCTCTGCCTCCTAGGTTCAAGCTATTCTCCTGCCTCAGCCTCCTGAGTAGCTGGGACTACTGGTGCCCACCACCACGTCCAGCTAATTTTTGTATTTTTAGTGGAGATGGGGTTTCACCATGTTGGCCAGGATGGTCTCGATCTCTTGACCTTGTGATCTACCTGCCTTGACCTCCCAAAGTGCTGGGATTACAGGCGTGAGCCACTGCACCCAGCCTGTCCTCCTACTTTCATTTTCTTCAATATTGCACTGGCTATTCAGAGTTTGTTACTTTTGGATATAAATTTTAGAATCAGTTTACCAATATCAAAAAGAAAAAAGCAGTGGCTGGGATTTTGATAGAAATTGCTTGCGTCAGGAGAGGAGGCCAGTTCATCTCACACAGATCTGCCAGTTCATCACCAGGCAGGGAACCTCTGACTTGGACCCACAGCACAGATCCCCCCATCCCAAGCTTATTACACTGTGTGATTGCTGACCTGCATCTCTCTGGGGTGGAGCCCCCAGGAGACAACAAAAGACCCTTGGCACAACCATTACTAAAGTCCCTTCCTCTGCTGCCTCAAAGGTTGGGAGGAAACATTACCCCAGAGCTGCAGTGGGCAGCCCAGGAGTACCAAGTCATGATCTACAGCCAGCATTCAAGTGGGAGAGGAGCCCACACTTTCAGAGCATTGAGAGCTAGAACTGTGAAGAAACATAGGGGAGCTACACAAGTGAGCAATAATCTACCAACTGATGACTATGCCTAAGTGCCACCTACTGAATCACATACCAAAGCTTCAATGCCAAAAATACCTCACTAACATACCCCTCTGTGAAACCAAAGACAAGAAATCAGCTACAAATAAAGACCCTGCACAAAGCCTTGGCCCTGTGAAAACATCCAGAAAGGAAGTCTACTGATTATGCTCAATCTACACTGCAGTTAAAGGAACACCCACATGCAGAGATGAGAAAGAACCAATGCAAGAACTCCAGTGACTCAGGTGGCCAGTGTCTTATGTCCTCCAAACAACTTCTCTAGTTCTCCAACAAGGGTTCTTAACCAGGATGGGTTGGCTGAAATGAAAGAAATAGAATTCAGAATATGGATAGGAATGAAGATCATTGAGATTCAGGAGAACAACAAAGGAAATCCAAGAAAAGTAAAATTCACAATAAAATGATACAGAAATTGACAGACAAAATAGCCAGTGTGAAAAAAAACCTAACTGATCTGATAGAGCTGAAAAACACATGACAAAAATTTTGCAATGTGATCACAAGTATTAACAGCAAAATAGACCAAGCTGAGAAGAATCTCAGAATTTGAGGACTGGCTCTCTGAAATATGACGGTCAGACAAAAATAAATAACAAAAAATGGAAAGGAATCAACAAAACCTCTGAGAAATATGGAATTATATAAAGAGCTCAAATCTGTGAATCAATAGCATCCCTAAAAGGGATGGGGAAAAGGCAAACAACTTGGAAAATATATTTCAGGATATCATCCATGAAAAATTCCTCAACCCCACTAGAGAGGGCAACAGTCAAATTCAGAAAATACAGAGAACCCCTGCAAGATTGCACACAAGAAGGTCATCCCCAAGACACATAATCATCAGATTTGCCAAGGTCAAACTGAAAAACAATGTGAAAGGCAGCTAGAGAGAAAGGCAGGTAACCTACAAAGGGAAGACCATCAGGATAATGGCTGACTTCTCAGCAGAAACCCTACAAGCCATTTGAGATTAGAGGTCTATATTCAACATTCTTAAAGAAAAGCATCTTCAGCCAAGAATTTCATATCCAGCCAAACTAAGCTTACTAAGCAAAGGAGAAATAAGATCTTTTTCAGATAAGCAAATGCTGAGGTAGTTTATTACCAAAGACCCACCTTACAAGAGGTTTTGAAAGGCATACTAAATGGAGAGGAAAGACCATTACCAGCTAATATAAAAACGCAGTTAAGTACACAGACCAGTGACACTATAAAGCAACCACACAAACAAGCCAGAATCATAACCAGCTAACAACACGGGGACCAGATAAAATCCACACATAACAATACTAGCCTTGAATGTAAACAGGCTAACTGCCCCATTTGAAAGGCATAGAGTGGCAATCTGGAAAAAAACCAAAAGCCAATGTGACACTGTCTTCAAGAGACCAATCTCACAAACAGTAACACCCATAGGCTCAAAATAAAGCAATGGAGGAAAAGTCTACCAAGCAAATGAAAATTGGGAAAAAAGCAGAGGTTGCAACCCTAATTTCAGACAAAACAGACTTTAAACCAACAGAGATTTTAAAAAAGACAAAGAAGGGCATTACATAATGGCAAAGGCTTCAATTCATAAGAAGATCTAGCTATTGTAAATATATATGAACCCAACACAAGAGCACCAAGATTCATAAAGCAAGTTCTTAGAGACCTACAAAAAGGCATGGACTTCCATGCAATAATAGTGGGAGATGTCAACACTCCACTGACAGTATTAGACAGATTATCAAGGCAGAAAATTAACAAAGATATTCAGGACCTGAACTTAATATTGGACCAAATAGATTTGATATACCTTTACAGAACTCTCCAAAAAAACTAATTAATTAATTTAAAAAAATAAAAAATATATACATTCTTCTTATCATTACATGGTGCATACTTTAAAATTGACTACACAATTAAACATAAAACAGTCCTCAGTAAATGCAAAGAACCAAAATCACACCAACCACACTTTCAGAACATAACACAATAAAAATAGAAATCAAGGCTGAAAAAAAAATCACTCAAAACCATGCAATTACATGGAAATTGAACAACCTTCTCTTGAATGACTTTTGGGTAAATAATGAAATTAAGGAAGAAATCAAGAAGTTCTTTGAAACTAATGAGAACAAAGATACAACATATTAGAATCTGTGATACACAGCTAAGGCAGTGTTAAGAGGGGGAATTTATAGCACTAAATACCCACATCAAAAACTTTGAAAGATCTCAATATAACAACCTAACATCACAACTAAAAGAACTAGAGAACAAAGTGCAAACTAACCCCAAAGCTAGCAGAAGACAAGAAATAACCATCATCAGAGCTAAACTGAAGGAGAATGAGACAAGATAAACTGCTCAAAACATTAAAGAATCAAAGAGGTTTTTTTTGAAAAAAATTAATAAGATACATAGCTGACATGGTTTGGCTGTGTCCCCACCCAAATCTCATCTTGAATTCCCATGTGTTGTGGGAGGGACCTAGTGGGAGGTAATTGAATCACAGGGACAGGTCTTTCCAGTGCTGTTCTTGTGATAGTGAATAAATCTCATGAGATCCAATGATTTTCAAAAAATGAGAGTCTCCCTGCACAAGCTCTCTTTTCTCATTTGCTGCCATTTGAGGTGTGCCTTTCACCTTCTGCCGTCATTGTGAGGCCTCCCCAGCCACATGGAACTGTAAGTCCAATAAACCTCTGTCTTTTGTAAATTGCCCAGTGTCAGGTATGTCTTTATCAGTAGTGTCAGAACAGACTAATACAATAGGCCATTAGCTAGAGTAATAAAGAAGAAAAGACAGAAAGTGCAAACACACACAATTAGGAATGACGAAGGGGATGTTACCACTGACCCTACAGAAATACAAATAATCACCAGAGACTACTATGAATACCTCTATGCACACAAACTAGAAAACCTGGAAGAGATGGATAAATTCCTAGACACATACACCCAAGACTGAAGCAGTGTTGGGGTCCGTGCCGGGGGTGGTGGAGAATGAAAGAACACACAAAAGACAAAGACACACAGAGAACATGGCGGCCACACTCAGAGCCTCCGCCTCACTTTATTTATACTCCATAAACCCCACGTCAGCAGAAAGAATGCAATGCAAAACAAACTTTCTTTTCCCAGATGTAACCTTCTACTCAGTTCCTTGTTTTTATGCTCTTCCTTATTTGCCAGCCTTCTTGGCGCCTACGGGAGTTCATTAAAAGTTCAATTGGAGATACTGTCCTTGAGCCCTATCTATTCTCAGCATACTGTTTTCAAAGGCCCCTGCAAAGCAGAAAGAAATTTATTCCCTGAACACACCAATAATGAACTCCAAAATTTAATCAGTAATAAATAGTCTACCAACTAAAAATGCCCAGGACAGATGAATTCAAAACAAAATTCTACTAGATGTACAAAGGAAGTATCAGTCCTACTGAAACTATTCCATAAAATTGACGAGAAGGGAATCCTCCCCAACTCATTCTATGAGGCCACCATTATCCTGATTCTAAAACCTTGCAGAGACACAACAAAAACAAAGAAAACTTCAGGCCAATATACTTGTTGAACACTGATGCAAAAATGCTCAACAAAATACTTGCAATCCAAATCCAGCAGTACGTCAAAAAGCTAATTTACAACAATCAAGTACTCTTTATTCCTGGGATGCAAGTTTGGTTCAACATGTGCAAATCAATAAATGTGATTCATCACATAAACAGAACTAAAGACAAAAAACACTTGATTATCTCAATAGATGCAGAAAAGGCTTTCAATAAAATTCAACATTCTTTCATGTTAAAAACTCTCAATAAACTAGGTATTGAAGAAACATACCTCAAAATAACAAGAACCATCTATGATAAACCTGCAGTCAACATCATACTGAAGGGGCAAAAGCTGGGAACATTCTCCTTGAAAACCAACTCAACAGAAGGATGCCTTCTCTCACCACTTCTATTCAACATAGTATTGGAAGTCCTGACCAGAGAGGATTCAAGAGAAAAAAATAAAGGCTATCCAAACAGGAAGAGAGAGAAAAGTCAAGCTATCTCTGTTTGAAGATAACATAATTCCATGCATAGAAAATCCCATAGTCTCAGCCCAAAAACTCTTATCAGTTGATAAACAACTTCAGCAAAGTTTCAGGATACAAAAGCAATGTACAAAAATAACTGGCATTTCTATACACCAACAACAGCCAAACCAAGAGGCAAATCAGAAATGCAATCCCGTTCACAATTGCCACAAAAAGAATAAAATACCAGGAATACAACTAGCCAGGGAGGTGAAATATCTCTACAGTAAGAATTACAAAACACTGCTAGAAATCGGAGATAACACAAATAAATGGAAAAACATTCCATGCTCATGGATAGGAAGACTAAATATTTAAATGGCTACACTGTCCAAAGCAATTTACAGATTCAATAAAATTTCTGTCAGACTAGTGATGACATTCTTCACAGAACTGGAAGAAACTATTTTGAAATTCATATAGAACCAGAAAGCCCAATTAGTCAAGCCAATCCTAAGCAAAAAGAACAAAGCTGGAAGCATCACGTTACCTGACTTCAAACTATATTACAGGGCTACAGTAACCAAAACAGCATAGTACTAGTACAAAAACTGACGCGAAGACCTATGGAACAGAATAAAAAGCCCAGAAATAAGGATGCACACCTGTAACCATTTGATCTTCAACAAAGTTGACAAAAACAAGCAATGAGGAAAGGACTCCCTATTCAATAAATTGTGCTGGGATAACTGGTTGGCCGTATGGAGAAGATTGAAACTAGACCCCTTCCTTATACCATACAAAAATCAAATCAAGATGGATTAAAGACTTAAATGTAGAATATAAAACTATAAAAAGTCAGGAAGACAGCCTAGGCAATACCATTTTGGATCTAGGAACTGGCAAAGATGTCATGACAAACACACCAAAGGCAATTGTAACAAAAGCAAAAATTGACCAATGGGATCTAACTAAACTTAAGAGCTGCACAGCAAAAGAAACAATCAATGGAGTAAACAGGAAATGAAAAGAGTTGGAGAAAATATTTGCAAACTATGCATCTGAAACAGGTCTATAATCCAGCATCTATAAGGAATTTAAATATAATTATAATAGAAAACAAACAACCCTATTAAAAAGTGACCAAAGGACATGAACAGACACTTTTTAAAAGAAGACATACATGTAGCCAACAAGCATATGGAAAAAAGCTCAATGTCACTAATCATTAGAGAAATGCACATCAAAACCACAATAAGATGCCATCTCACACCAGTCAGGATGGCTATTATTAAAAAGGCAAAAAATAACAAATGCTGCCAAGTTGCAGAGAAAAGGCAACATTTATACACTGTTGGTGGGAGTGTAAATTAGTTCAACTATTGTGGAAGACAGTGTGGCAATTCCTCAAAGACTTAGAAACAGGAGTACCATTCAACCCAGAAATTCCATTACTGGGTATATATCCAGTGGAATATAAATCATTCTTTTATAAAGATACACGCATGTGTATGTTCATTGCAGCACTACTCACAATAGCAAAGACATGGAATCGACCTAAATGCCCATCAATGATAGACTGGATAAACAAAATGTGATACATATACACCACGGAATTCTATGCACCCATAAAAAGAATGAGATCATGTCCTTTGCAGAAATATGGATAAAGCTGGAGGTCAATATCCTTAGCTAACTAATGCAGGAACAGAAAACAAAGTACTGCATGTTCTCACTTGTAAGTGGGAACTAAATGATGGGAACACATGAACACATAGAAGGAAATAACACACACCAGAGCCTATTGGAAGTTGAAGGGTGAGAAGAGGCAGAGGATCAAGGAAAATAACTAATAGGTACTAGGCTTAATGCCTGGGTGATAAAATAATCTGTACAACCCACCACCATGACACAAGTTACCTATATAACAGACCTGCATAGGTACTCCTGAATTTAAATTCAAAGTTTTAAAAAGTGGGTAAAGAATATAAACAGACACTTTTTAAAAGCAGACATACATATGGCCAGCAAACATATGAATAAAAGCTCAATATCACTAACCATTAGAGAAATGTAAACCAAAACCACAAGATGCCTTCTCAAACCAGTCACAATGGCTATTACTAAAAAGTCAATAAATAGCAGATGCCGGCAAGTTTGCCGATAAATTGGAACATGTATACACTGTTGGTGTGTTCTTGGGAGTGTAAATTAATTCTACCATTGTGGAAAGCAGGGTGGCAATTTCCCAAAGAGCTAAAAACAGAACTACCATTTGACCCAAAAATCCCATTACTGGGTATATGGCCAAGGGAATATAAATCATTCTACCATAAAGACAAATGCACGTGTATGTTCACTGCAGCACTCTTCACAATAGCAAAGACATGGAATCAATCTAAATGCCCATCAGGGGTAGAGTGCATAAAGAAAATGGTGCATATACATTGTGGAATAAAATGCAGTCATAAAAAAAAAAAATGAGATCATGTCCCCGGCAAGAACGTGGATGGAGCTGGAGGCCATCATGCTTAGCAAACTAATGCAGGAACAGAAAACCAAATACTGCATGTTCTCGCTTATAAGTGGGAGCTAAATGATGAAAACACATGGACACAAAGACGGGAACAATAGACACTGGGGGCTACCTGAGAAAGTAGTGTGATAGGAGAGATAGGATCAGACTACCAGGCTTAGTACTTGGGTGACAAAATAATCTGTACAAAGAACCCCTGTGACTTGGGTTTACCTAAATAACAAACCAGCACATGTACTTCTGAGTCTAAAATGAAAGTTAAAAAAAAATTGCTTGAGCCTATAGCTCAGATCGGAAAGAACTGACACTAAATAATATTGAGTCTTTCTATCCACAAAACGATATCTATTTATCTGTCTCTGTTTTTATTTCTTTTGTCAGAGTTTTGTAGTTTTTTTTCATAGAGATCTTATAAATATTTTGTTAGATATTGACATGGCTTATATCTGTGTCCCCACCCAAATCTCATGTTGGATTGTAATTTCCAATGTTGGAGGTGGACCTGGTGGGAGATGATTGGATCATGGGGGCAAATTTCTCATAAATTGTTTTGTATCATCTTTTTGATACTGTTCTTATAATCATGAATGAGTTCTCATGAGCTCTAATTACTTAAAAGCACGTAGCACTTCTCCCCTTCCTCTCTTGCTCTTGCTCTTACCATGTGATATGCCTGCTCCCCCTTCAATTTCTACCATGACTGTAAGTTTCTTGAGGCCTCCCCAGAAGTCAAGCAGATATCAGCATCATGCTTCCTGTACAGCCTACAGAACCGTGAGCAAATTAAATACTTTTTCTTTATAAATTACCCAGTCTCAGGTATTTTTTTTTTTAATTATTATACTTTAAGTTCTAGGGTACATGTGCATAACGTGCAGGTTTGTTACATATGTATACTTGTGCCATGTTGGTGTGCTGCACCCATCAACTCGTCAGCAGGTATTTCTTTATAGCAATGTGAGAATAGAATAATACAGATTTATAAATGCTATTACGTTTTTAATTGCAAATTGCATTTTTTTATTTCTAGTATACAGGACAGCAATTGACTTTTGTATATTAACCTTCCACACTGAAACTTTGCTATATTCACTTATTAGTTCCAGAAGGGAATTTTTGGCAATTTGGGGGAGATTTCTACGTGGACGATTATGTCATCTGCAAATACACAGTTTTATTTCTTCTTTCCCTATCATATATTTTAATCTCCTCTTCCTGTCTTATTGAATTGGCTCAGGCTTTCAGTATTATGTTGAACAACAGTAGTGAGAATAGACATCTCTGGCTTTTTCTCAATCTTTGAAAAAAAGTACCTAGTTTCTCACCATTAAATATGACATTAGCTGTAAGTTTTTTGTAAACCTTCTTTACTCAGTTGAAGAAGTTCACATCTATTCCTAGTTTGCTGAGAGTTTGTATCAAGAAAGAATGTTAAATTTTGTCAGTTGTTTTCTGCATCTGTTGATATAATTATGTGAATTTTCTTTGGATCGTTAATGTGATTGATTACATTAATTGATTTTCAAATGCTGACCCAGTTATGAATACCTAGAGAAAATTTTATTTAGTCATAGTTTATAATTCTCTCTTTAGATTATTGGATCTGATTTGTTAATATGTGGTTGAAGATGTTAATATTCATGAGAGATTTCAGTCTATAGTTTCCTTTTGTGTAATTTATACAGTTTTGATATAAGGTCAAATTTGGCCCTATATAATGAATTAGGAATTGTTCATTCTGCTTCCATTTTCTAAAATATGCTGTAGAAAATTTATATCATTTCTTCTTAAATGTTCTGTAGAATTTATGAGGGAACCCATCTGGGCCTGGTGCTTTCCATTTTGAAAGGTTATTAATTATAGATTACATGTTTTTAATTGACATGCACATATTCAAATTATGTAGTTTACCTTGTTGAGGTTTTATGGATTATGACTTTCAAAAAATTGGTCCATGTCACCTAAGTTGTCAAATTTGTGGCCCATAGTGTCATTCATAATATTCTATTACTATCTTGCTAATGTCCATAAGATTAGTAATGACCCTTCTTTCATTTATGATATTAGTAATTTGTGTCTTCTGTTTGGTTTCTTTGGTGAGCCTAACTAGAGATTTTTTCAATTTCATTGATATTTTCAAAGAACTACCTTTTGGCTTCATTGATACCATCTACTGTTTTTCTATTTTCAGTTTAATAGATATTGCTCTTTTTTCTCTATTTTCTGAAGATGAAAACTTAGACTATTGATTTTAGGTCTTTCTTCTTGTCTAATACATTCATTTAATGCTATGAATTTCCCTCTTAGTGCTGCTTTTGTTGCATTCCTCAGACTTTTCTTGTTCATTTAGTTCAAAATATTTTTAAAGATTTTTTTAAATTTCTTTTTCAGACCCATGTGTTATTTAAAAGTGTGTTGTGTAACCTGCAGATAATATTTCACAGCTATCTGTTAGATTTTAGTTCAATTCCATTGTGTTCTAAGAACATTCTTTATATGATTTTAAATACGTCTTTATACGTCTTTTAAATGCGTTAATGTGTGTTTTATATCCTCAAATGTAGTCTATCTAGGTGAGTGTTACACGTGACCTTGAAAAATGTGTGCAGTCTGCTGTTGTTAAATGAAATATTCTATAAATGTCAATTAGATCCACTTGATTAATGGTGCTGTTTAGTTCAATTATATCCTTACTAATTTTCTGCCTGCTGTATCTATCAATTATAGATAGATGGATGTTGAAGCCTCTAACTATAATAGCAAATTTGTCTATTTCTCATTGCAGATTTTTCCATTTTTGCCTCCTATATTTTGAGGCTGTCGTGGTAGGAGAACACCCATTAAGGATTGTTATGTATTCTTGTTGAATTGACCCCTTATCTTTATGTAATATCCTTCTTAATTTCTAATAATTTTCTTTGTTCTTAAATCTGCTTTTTCTGAAATTAATATTGCTACTTTTTCATCCCTTTACTTTTAATGCATCTTGTGTTTTATACAGTGCATTTCTTGTCGATAACATATAGTTAAATCTTGTTTTATGTTGTTGTTGTCGTTGTTTTGAGACGCAGTCTCTCTCTGTCACCCAGGCTGGAATGCAGTGGCGCAATCTTGGCTCACTGCAATCTCCACCTCCCAGGTTCACGCCATTCTCCTGCCTCAGTCTCCTGAGTAGCTGGGACTACAGGCGCCCATCACCATGCCCGGCTAATTTTTTTGTATTTTTAGTAGAGACGGGATTTCACCATATTAGCCAGGATGGTCTCGATCTCCTGACCTAGTGATCTTTCTTCCTCAGCCTCTCAAAGTGGTGGGATTACAGGCGTGAGCCACCACGCCTGGCCTAAATCTTGTTTTTTAATTACTTGGTCAATCTCTGTCTTGTAATTGGTGTATTCAGACCTTTCACATATAAAGTAATTGGCCAAGTGCAGTGGCTCATGCCTGTAATCCTAGCACTTTGGGAGGATGAGGCAGGTGGATTGCCTGAGCTCAGGAATTTGAGACCAGCCTGGGCAACATGGTGAAACCCCATCTCAACCAAAATACAAAAAAATGACCAGGCATGGTGGCATGTGCCTGTGGTCCCAGATAGTCAAGAGGTTGAGGCAGGAGAATGCTTGAATCCAGGAAGCCGAGGCTGCAGTGAGCCAAGATCATGCCACTGCATTCCAGCCTGGGTGACAGCACGACTCCGTCTCACAAAAAAAAAAAAAAAAAGATAATTATTGGTACAGATTATTTAATATTTACTGTATTAGTAACTATTAAAACAGTCATTGCACTTATTGCATTTGTTTTTTGCTTTTTTATATTACCCTTTCGTTTTGTCTTTTCTAATTTTAACTGAGCATTTTATATGATTCCATGTTCTCTATTTGCTTAGAATATTATCATCCTTTTAAAAAATATTTTTAGTGATCTTTATAGATTTTGCAGTATATATTTACAATTAATATAAGTACATATTCAAGTAACAGTATATTAATTCATGTGTAATGCAAGTTACTTTATTGTAGAATACATCCTATTTCTTTTTCCAGTTTTTTTTTTTACATTTCTGTTATTTATTTTACTTGCCCATAGCTGTAATCATTCGACACATCATTGCTATTATTATTTTGAACCCAGTTATCTATAGTACCAATTAGGAATAAGAAAATTAAAAATATTTATTTTACCTTTTTTTATTCCTTTCTTAATGCTCTTCATTTTTACATATATATGTCCAAGTTTCTTAGTAATGCCATTCTTCTCTTTGTAGAACTTTTACCATTTCTTGCAAGGCAGGTCTACTGATGACAAATTTCCTTTTTCCTGAGAAAATTTTTGTTTCTCCTTTGCTTTAAAATGTTAATTCCTTTAAACAAAATTTTAAGCTGGTGGGTATTTTCTCTTTCAATATATAAGTATTTTACACCACCATCTTCTAGCTTACATGGTTTGTGATGACCTTGATTTTATCTCAGTGAGATACATGTTAGACTTCTAACCTATGAACTATAAGATAATAAATTTGTGTTGTTATGACTCACTACGTTTGTGGTAATTTGTTTTAACAGCAATAGAAAACTAATATTCTAGTTTAGATCTTCAATATCTTTTAGCTTAAATAGAATCTAATTGTTCATTCCCTCTCAAGGTTTATTCTCTTCAAGTCCATCTTTAATAATGCTGTCAGAATGATTGATCAAAAACTAAAATTTGACAGAGTCTTCATTTTATTTCCTAAAACACTGTAAGCTACAGAATAAATACTAAGCATATAACGTGAAAAAGGAAGCCCTCTATGACCTGGTCCCACTCACTTATTTAGCTTCAGTTTTCGTCATATACTTAAACTTTTGTCTGCTCATAATACCAAATTGCTCATAGCTTCTGCTAGAGAAGTTTCTTTAGTTTTAAATAAATGGAAATAAAAGCTGGTTAACTTAAGTAAAAATAGAGCTCACTGAATGGATTCTAGATTAATTAATGCAAAACCCTTGGAAGACACGAATCACCTCTCTAGAGAGCTGGCCACAAGTGACTCAGCACAAATACCAATTGCCATTGGTTTCCATGTGCCTGCCCAAGGCTTACATTTCCGGAATAGGGCGGGTGCAGTGGCTCACACCTGTAATCCCAGCACTTTGGGAGGCCCAGGCAGGTGGATCACCTGAGGTTGGGAGTTCGAGACCAGCCTGGCCAACATGGTGAAACCCTGTCTCTACTAAAAATACAAAAAATTAGCTGGGTGTGGTGGTGGACTCCTGTAATCCCAGCTACTTGAGAGACTGAGGCAGAAGAACCCCTTGAACCCGGGAGGCAGAGGTTGCAGTGTGCCGAGATCATGCCAATGAACTCCAGCCTGGGCAACAAGAGTTAATTCAAAAAGAAGAAAAGAAAAGAAAAGAAAAGAACAGGAGAAGAGAAGAGAGAAAAGAAAAGAAGAATTTTCTGGAATAGAGAGGAGTAGATTCACTTATTTTATATGGAAAGTCCTCACTTATCTCCAATCTTGCTACCTCTACAGGACAACCATGTGGCCAAGGAGAGTAGGATAGATTACTTATTTCATGCCTTTGATCCAAGAACTGCAATCTGTAGCACAAAGGAGAGAGAGTGAAAGCTATTAGGCAAATAAAAATAAAAATTCTATACATATATGTGGTTCATAATTTTATGCCATTACCATCTTTCTTCATCTAGAATAACTACACCAGGTTCCCTCATTTTGTCTCCAATAATACCTTAGGTGTAACCTTATCTCAGCCCTGAAGTCTTTATATTGACATTCTCTTCATAGATGTCAGTTTCCTAAACTAGGCTTTAAAATGAAGGTTTTTCCACACTGGTTTTGGAAGATTAAGACTTCCTCTCTCTTTCCCTGTCTACCTCTCTTCTTTCTTCTTTCCTTGCTTTCTTCTTTCCTTCCTTTCTTTCTCTTCATACAAAGGTACAGTTTCAACTTTGGTGCACTAATGCATAGGTCTGAGGCAAAGAGAACTGGATGTCTTAAAAGATGTTGAATAGGGATTCAAGTCAATCATTTGTAGATTTTAAGCTGTCTTAGCTGACATCAGGATTATAAAATCTAGTAATAAAGACATGTGCGTAATTAAATAAAAACATTAGGGTATGCAAACTACATAAAAAGCAAATCAGAGAATTCCACTCCAATAATAGCTATACGTTTTTTAAAGTTGATAGTCAATAAAAGTTTTACTAACTGCAACAGAACACTGAGAAAGGCACAATTCATGCCATACTTTCCAGAGAAAACAAAAGTATCTCTTTTACATCTGGACGAACAACCAAAAACATTTATTAAATTATATAAAACATCAGATTTTAAGTCACTGGACTTGAAGCAACAAATTTCAGTGATCCCAGAGAGATAAGAAGCAAATCAAGTGAGCCCAAGGCCAATGTGCTGCCTTAAAAGCATAGTCCTGTTGCTGCACAGAAAGAAGGGAACCCAGCCAGATCCCACCAGAATCTATAAGTCTGGCAAACAGAGTTGATAGTCCAGGGAATGAGACCAAGGAGGCTAAACATCTAAGGACAGAATATCAAACAGAAAAGAGCTGCATCAAAAAAAAAAAAAAAAAAAAAAAGAAAAGAGCTGCATCCAGAGGCAACTCTGATGACCTCCAGATGTCTCCGTTGTGTATTCAGCTGGATACCTGTCAGCCCATAAATGTGAGAAAACTACCTAAAGCTGGGGGAAATTTTCCACTTTACAGAGCCAGATACAGTGTCTGTTTCCACCAGTCAGATTGAAAAAAAAAACCTCATAATTCATGGAGCATAGAATAAAATACACAGAGGGTCTCACTTCATTGGTGGGGAATAATAGGCTATAGATTAAGCACTGTTCCAGTCTCACATAACAAAGCTAGAATGCAAGACCTCAATATGTAAAACATCTCAAAAATAACCTGTGTCTCAGAACAAAGCTCAAGAATAAGTATAGAAATACAAAAGCATCCAGCATTCAATAAAGTAAAATTCACAGTGACTGCCAATCAACAAAAAATTTATAGAGGTATTTAAAATAGCAGAAAAATAAAATCTATAAAGAAGAGGAAAAATCCACCTTTCACATGTTTAAAAAGTTATGTAGATAAATGCAAGATATCAAAAAAGAGACCCAAATCAAATGTGTGAATGAATAAGTGAATTCTGGCATATCCAAACAATGGAATACTACTTAGCAATACAAAGGAATAAATTATTGATAGATACTACAACATCCATGAATCTCAGAGTAATCATGCTGAGTTAAAGAAGCCAAACAGAAAATAGTGCATTCTATGTGCTTCTATTTATGAAAATCTAGTAAATAAAAACTAATCTATAGTGACAGTGGTTGCCTTGGAATGGGAGGGAGGAGAGAATACCAGGGAAAGGTAGGAAGAAGGGGTCACAAAAGAGCATGGAAAATTTGGGGCAGTGATAGATATATAATTATCTTTATTATGGTGATGGCTTCTTGGCTATACACATATATCAAACTTACCAAATTGTGTTCTTTAAATATTTGCAGTTTTATTGAATGTCAATCAAAGTTTAATAAAGCTGTTTAGAAAGCAGTATCCACTGAAGTTTACAAAAGATTGCTTTGTGGCTAGACATAATTATAAATTTACCCTTCCACCTCTTCCATTCCAACTTAACCAATAAGCAGATCAGAGGGGAAAAAATGGCAAGAAGACAAAGACAGAATCCTGGGAAATCTTATTAATACTTCATTTTAGGGAGAAACATATTGAAGGGCTGATGTTTCTCTCTTGACTCTCCCAAAGGGTTAAGATTCCCAACTAAGTGGCATAGATGTATCTCAGAAGATTAATGAAATCTTGGATAAGAGAGGGAGAGAGAGGAGTTGAGTTCTTCAAACAAATTGTACATGACTTCAGATAATTAGCAAGCATGCTGCCATGCCCTTAAGTTTCAGAAAAATAGGTTAAGCATGCAATACTAAGTCATTTGAAAGATTAAGAGGTCTCATATGTGGTGAGAAGCAAGTCAAATAGAGTTTGGGCTCTGACCATGTTAAACAAGAGCAGTTAAAAGAAATGACAGATATGCAAACTATAACAAGCAAAGGGGAAAAAAAAGAGGAAAAAGGCAAAGAATGGCAGGAGGGGAAGAAAAAAAAGAGAAATGATGAGAAATAGTGGGGAAAAATATAACTAAAGATAATGAAGAGAATTTTCCATGAATACTTTCTTCTGCACCATTACTTAATCAGAACACAAATTTGATATTTTTAAATCTACAGAGATAAAGTTATTAAAATACAGAATAAGAATTAGAGAGTAATTGTAAAGCTAAGAATACAAATTGAAGAACACAGTTTTATAATTAAATTTTTAAAAATAGAGAAAAGCTGTTTAAGATTTTTACTTTTGGGCTGAGGATAAAAAACGTATTTGGATTCCTTTTTGACATGTTTTTTACTTTTTCATACACACATAAAATTAGTACCATTAAAATGCAACAAGTAAATTTTTTTATAAATAGGAAACAGGCTAGACAAATCCAAAATGTGAAGTAAGACCTAGGAAAAGTGCTCAATAGAATCACAGTAAATTCATTAAAAATCAAATGATTAAGACAATTAGAAAGACAATAAAGACACGGAGTACAAATATGATTCAACCTAAACATTTATAGTTTTCCTGAATAAGCAATTCAGCAAATGGAACAGAAGAAGTTTTTAATGATATAATACAAGAAAATTTTCTAAAATTAAAGAACTGGATCTGCACTTTATAAGGAGGCATTGTATTCCAGGGAAAAAATATATCATCAATGAAAATATAGAATGTAATAAATAGTATAAAATTACACTGTACCACCTCAGTGCAGAGGAGGAAGATATTAAATTCTACCAACAGAATTGGAGAAGGATTCATGACAAAGATGTCATTTGGGATGTGCCTTGAAACCTAGATTTCTTTGGAAAATAATGGTAGAGAAATATGCAACCAAAAGTATGAGCAAAAATAAATGAGAAATTATAAAAATTATTTGGGGAAAATGCCATGAATGGAAGGTTGACAGAAAGGTAAATGTGGAAGCAGAGCTGAAGAGCAGAACTTACTTGGGAAAAAACTTCACTAATGTGCTAAATCTGGATTTCATTCTGTAAGCAACAGGAAATTGTTAGAATGTTTTGAATTATACTTCAACAGTTTCCTGAAAAGTAATTTTCAGTAATTGGAATATTTAGCTTTGGAATATTACTACTCCAATGTACAATTCCTCGCCTAAGCCAAGAAGTTTTAATAAAAGCTGTCATTAATATTTCAGATTTAATACCACTTCATCCTGCCCTGCAAAATTGTAGAAGAGCTTAGTCCACTGGTTTTCAACCTGGGACATTTGGCAATGTCTGGAGATATCTGGGATTGTCACATCTGGGAGGATAGTGCATTGACAACTAGTGGGTAAAGGCCAGGTTTGCTGCCACTTGTTCTATAATGCAAAAGAGAGTCCTCTTACAACAAAGAATTATCAGGCTAAAATGTTAATAGTCTCAAGGTTGAGAAAGGCAGGCCTAAAGCTAAGCTAATCAGAAAAATCAAAACAAATATTTACCAATTTTCTCTCAAGATGTCCAAACAATTGCAACACTGCTGACTGATAAGAGGCTCTAAATGCAACTCTCCACCATTCATAGACTCCTAGTCCCAACATAAAAACATCTTTCTACTAGAATTCTATTCAAAATTCTAGCCTGCCATGCTACCCATCCTTGATATCCAATGACACTGGCCAAGTAAAGTCCCTTTCTATAATTTATCACCTTTTACTTCTTAATCTGATGTAATTCTATACTTCACACCAACTAATTCCCTATTGCTGCCTTTTCAACTCTTCCTTTGTGACTTCTGGAATCCCATTTCCTTATATATAATTTTTTCTGCATCTTCTACATCTTCATAAATCATTCATAGACTTTTCTATAGCTTTCTCAAATGTCCAAAACACCATGAGGTCTGGGAAGAGAGTAGATGGTCATCTTAATTCCTATTTGTATCTTTTTACACCATAATGTCACTCACTTGCAATTTCTTGCAAGTGAGAAGAGAGTCACAGTCTTCCAGACCCCAGAATGGTAGATCCACTGACAGCTCGTACCATGGGACTGGCAAAGCTGCAGACACTCAATGTGAGCCCATGAAAGAATCCAGGAGGGAAGCTGTACCCTGCAAAGCCAAAGAAGTGGAGCTTCCCAAGGTGATGGGAGCCCTCCTCTTGCATCAGTGTGCCCTGGATGTGAGATATGGAGTAAAAGGAGGTCATTTTGGAACTTCAAGTTTTAATGACTGCCCTATTGGATTTCAGACTTGCATAGAGCCTGTAGTCCCTTTGTTTTGACCAATTTCTCCCATTTGGAATGGATATATTTACCCAATGCCTGTACCTCCATTGTAGTGGAGAAGTAACTGACTTGCCTTTGATTTTAAAGGCTCATAGGAGGAAGGGACTTGCCTTGTCTCTGATAAGACTTTGCAATGTAGACTTTTGAGTTAATGTTGAAATGAGTTAAGACTATGGGGCCGGTGCAGTGGCTCACGCCTGTAATCCTAGCACTTTGGGAGGCCAAGTCGGGCAGATAACAAGGTCAGTAGTTCGAGACTAGTCTGGCCAACATAGTGAAACCCCATCTCCACTAAAACTTCAGCTGGGCATGGTGGCATGCACCTGTAGTCCCAGCTACTCAGGTGGCTGAAGCAGGAGAATTGCTTGAACCCAGCAGGCAGAGGTTGCAGTGAGCCAAGATCACGTGCCACTGCACTCCAGCCTAGGTGACAGAAAGACTCCGTCTCAAAAAAAAAAAAAAAATACTTTGGGGACCATTGGGAATGCATGATTGGTTTTGAAATATGAGGACATGAGATTTGGGAGGGACTGGGGAAAAATGATATGGTTTGGCTGTGTCCCTACCAAAATCTCTTCTTGAATTTGTAGCTCCCATAATCCCCACATGTCATGGGAGGAATCTGATGGGAGGTAATTGAATCATGGAAGTGGGTCTTTCCTGTGCAGTTCTCATGGTAGTGAATAAGTCCCATGATAGCCAATGGCTTTATACAGGGGAGTTCCCCTGCACAGGCGCTCTTGCCTGCCACCATGTAAGAAGTCCCTTTGCTCTTCCTTCATTTTCCACCATGATTGTAAGGTTTCCCCCGCCATGTGGAATTGTGAGTCCATTAAACCTCTTTCCCTTATAAATTATCCAGTCTCAGGTATGTCTTTATTAGCAGCATGAGAACAGACTAATACAGCCAAATACCCAAATTCATTAAAAACACCAAACCTCGGCCGGGCATGGTGGCTCACACCTGTAATCCTAACACTTTGGGAGGCCAAGGCACATGGATTATCAGAGATCAGGAGTTTGAGACCAGCCTGGCCAACATGGTGAAACCCCATCTGTACTAAAAATACAAAAATTAGCTCAGCGTGGTGGTGGGCACCTGTAGTCCCAGCTACTTGGGAGGCCGAGGCAAGAGAATTACTTGAACCCAGGAGGCAGAGGTTGCAGTGAGCTGAGATCATGCCATTGCATTCCACTCTCCAGCCTAGGCAACAAGAGCGAGACTCCATCAAAAAAAAAAAAAAAAAAAAAAAAAAACCTTTATTATCCCAAATACAGTCATAGTCATGAGTAATTCCAAAACTCATATGAATAATTTACCCAACACCCTAGTCCCACAGACCTCCTCAATCCCAGTGTCTCCACTAAACTGTCTTTTAGTGCAATACACAAAAGCACATCACTCTGAACTGTTTCACCTCTGCAAAAAACAGCCACAAAATTCAAGACTCCTGTTCTTTACTGCTGCAAGAGCCAGTGTCTCTAGGTACAACAGAAACTAACTGTTGCTATGTTAAGCAAAAATGAAAACACACTATTGAAAGGAAATCGGATAACTAAGGGAATAATATGGAAGATTGGAGTGAGGCTCTAAAAATGGCAGGACAAAATGAAACTAGGTAGACAGAACAGTAGATGTGATTATACCATTTAATTGATCCAATAAGTATATCACTGCACACTATCAATGCCACTGATGGCTGTGTATTGAAGCTTGATTCAGTGCCACTATCCCCTGAATATTGGAGGTAGCTACTGTCTTTATGAAAATGAATTTTCTATTGACTTCAACTCTTTGCAAAACTAGTTCTTTATTCAAAATAGAAGCAAATGTGTTTCATGCCACCACGTCTTGGCACAAAACTCCTCATTACTTTCTTCATCTGTAAAGTTCATTTTTCAAAATCTAACTCAGTGGTCTCCCATGAAGTCTTGTCTGCCCCGACCAACAGAGTTAACCACTTCTATCTTTGTGTCATCTATGTATCTAGTACCTCAAATTACAGCATTTTAAATATCTTATTGCAATTATTTACTTGTATCTGCATTTCCTACCAAACAGCTGGTGACTGGAAAGCATAGACCACAATCTACTTTTTAGTGAATTCTCTAATAGAGTGCTCAGCACATCATAGGGGCAAGAAAGATTTTGATACTGAGACTATCCCATCTTTTTTCTTTTTTCATTTTCACACTAATATTGAGGACTTCCTAGTTTGTTTTATAAAGTACCTTCATATAATTTTTTCTTATGAATGCATGAAGTTGATTCTTGGATTAAGTAAAAATAAAATATTGTAATGTGGACCCAGCAGAGCTACTCCTAGGTATAGGCAGAGTGGGTTTGGGCTTAAGTCCACCAACTTTAGATATCACCTCTACTCACTTTGAAGATAGCCAATGGATTCTGAAAATAGTTCCTATTCTAATACAAATGTTGACACATACAGTCCTTAGGTTATTAGATTAATGTAGAGCAGAATAGGGTGTGAGGAGTGGAATCAGAGAGAGAAAAGAAAGATAGAAAAGCTCCGGGGCTTGAGTCCTACAAGGAAAGGAGAGGTGAATGTGTACCCAATCCGGAGACCTAGGTCTCTAAAACGCTATTGGGTGATTAACAAAATGCTAAGGTTTGACTTCATCTATGTCACAATGTTCCTTGATCCACTCAATTCTGACTGAAGGTAAGTGCCTTTTGGAAGCCTACAAAACAAATTCCAACCAGTTTCCTCAATCTCTAAAGTGAGAACACATTTACATTTTGAGTGTTAGCGTAATAATTTCTGTTTCCCAGGTTGGTTTTTTGTTGTTGTTGTTGTTTTATTTTTGTTTGTTTTTTGTTTTTTTTTGAGACGGAGTTTGCCTCTTGTTGCCCAGGCTGGAGTGCAATGATCTGCCTCCCAGGTTGAAGCAATTCTCCTGCCTCAGCCTCCTGAGTAGCTAGAATTACAGGTGCATGCCACCACACCCAGCAAATATTTGTATTTTTAATAGAGACAGAGTTTTGCGGTGTTGACCAGGCTAGTCTTGAACTCCTGACATCAGGTGATCCACCGGCTTCGGCCTCCTAAAGTGCTGGAATTACAAGCGTGAGTCATCGTGCCCAACCCAGGTTGCTTATTAAATAAAACATAGAATAATACTAAGAAATATTTATAGTTTAGAGTGAAAATAGAGAAGCATAGTGTATTTTATTTTATTTTATTTTTTATTTTTTTTTTTTTTTTTTGAGACGGAGTCTCGCGCTGTGTCACCCAGGCTGGAGTGCAGTGGCGCGATCTCGGCTCACTGCAAGCTCCGCCTCCCAGGTTCACGCCATTCTCCTGCCTCAGCCTCCGAGTAGCTGGGACTACAGGCGCCCGCCACCACGCCAGGCTAGTTTTTTGTATTTTTAGTAGAAACGGGGTTTCACCATGTTAGCCAGGATGGTCTCGATCTCCTGACCTCATGATCCACCCGCCTCGGCCTCCCAAAGTGCTGGGATTACAGGCTTCAGCCACCGCGCCCGGCCAGCATAGTGTATTTTATAGCTGCGATGAAAATAAAAACACAGTAAGAATATAAAACTGAGATTTCAAACCATGGCATAAACTGGACTTGTGATTGTAATGGTGTAGTTTTGAAAAGAAATCATGTGTTAGGAGGCAGTTCCAAGATGGCCGAATAGGAACAGCTCCAGTCTACAGCTCCCAGAGTGAGCGACACAGAAGACAGGTAATTTCTGCATTTCCAACTGAGCTTTGAAGAGAGTAGTTTTTCTCCCAGCATGGAGTCTGAGATCTGAGAATGGACGCACTGCTTCCTCAAGTGGGTCCCTGACTGCCGAGTAGCCTAATGGGGAGGCACCCCCCAGTGGGGGCAGACTGACACCTCACACAGCCGGGTACCCCTCTGAGATGAAGCTTCCAGAAGAACGATCAGGCAGCAACATTTGCTGTTCAGCAATATTCACTGTTCTGCAGCCTCTGCTGCTGATACCCAGGTCTGGAGTGGACCTCCAGTAAAATTCAACAGACCTGCAGCTGAGGATCCTGACGGTTAGAAGGAAAACTAACAAACAGAAAGGACATCCAGACCAAAACCCCAATGTACGTCACCATCATCGAAGACCAAAGGTAGATAAAACCACGAAGATGGGCAAAAAACAGAGCAGAAAAGCTGAAAATTCTAAAAATCAGAGCACCTCTCCCCCTCCAAAGGAACGCAGCTCCTGGCCAGCAATGGAACAAAGCTGGACGGAGAATGACTTTGACGAACTGAGAGAAGGTTTCAGACAATCAAACTTCTCTGAACTAAAGGAGGAAGTTCGAACCCATTGCAAAGAAGCTAAAAACCTTGAAAAAAGATTAGACAAGTGGCTACCAAGAATAACCAGTGTAGAGAAGTCCTTAAATGACCTGATGGAGCTGAAAACTATGGCATGAGAACTACATGATGAATGCACAAGCTTCAGTAGCCGATTTGATCAACTGGAAGAAAGGGTATCAGTGATTGAAGATCAAATGAATGAAATGAAGCCAGAAGAGAAGTTAAGAGAAAAAAGAGTAAAAAGAAATGAATAAAGCCTCCAGAAATATGGGACTATGTGATAAGACCAAATCTACATCTGATTGGTGTACCTGAAAGTGACAGGGAGAATGGAACCAAGTTGGAAAACACTCTGCAGGATATTATCCAAGAAAACTTCCCAAATCTACCAAGGTAGGCCAACATTCAAATTCAGGAAATACAGAGAACACCACAAAGATATTCCTCAAGAAGAGCAACTCCAAGACACGTAATTGTCAGATTCACCAAAGTTGAAATGAAGGAAAAAACGTTAAGGGCAGCCAGAGAGAAATGTCGGGTTTCCCACAAAGGGAAGCCCATCAGACTAACAGCAGATGTCTCGGTAGAAATTCTACAAGTCAGTAGAGAGTGGGGGCCAATATTCAACATTCTTAAAGAAAAGAATTTTCAACGCAGAATTTCATATCCAGCCAAACTAAGCTTCATAAGTGAAGGAGAAATACAATCCTTTACAGACAAGCAAATGCCGAGTGATTTTGTCACCACCAGACCTGCCTTACAAGAGCTCCTGAAGGAAGCACTAAACATGGAAAGGAACAACTGGTAATAGCCACTGCAAAAACATGCGAAAATGTAAAGACCATCAATGCTAGGAAGAAACTGCATCAACTAACGAGCAAAATAACAGGCTAACATCATAATGACAGGACCAAATTCACACATAACAATATTAACCTTAAATGTAAGTGGGCTAAATGCTCCAATTAAAACACACACACTGGCAAATTGGATAAAGAGTCAAGACCCATCATTGTGCTGTATTCAGGAGACCCATCTCAGGTGCAGAGACATACATAGGCTCAAAATAAAGGGATGGAGGAAAATCTACCAAGCAAATGGAAAACAAAAAAAGGCAGGAGTTGCAATCATAGTCTGAAAAAAGAGACTTTAAACCAACAAAGATCAAAAGAGACAAAGAAGGCCTTTACGTAATGGCAAAGGGATCGATTCAACAAGAAGAGCTAACTATCCTAAATATATATGCACCCAATACAGGAGCACCCAGATTCATAAAGCAAGTCCTTAGAGACTTACAAAGAGACTTAGACTCCCACACAATAATAATGGGAGATTTTAACACCCCAACGTCAACATTAGACAGATCAACGAGACAGAAAGTTAACGAGGATATCCAGGAATTGAACTCAGCTCTGCAGCAAGCAGACCTAATAGACATCTACAGAACTCTCCACCCCAAATCAACAGATTATATATTCTTCTCAGCACCACATCACATTTATTCCAAAATTGATCACATAGTTGGAAGTAAAGCACTCCTCAGCAAATGTAAAAGAGAAATTACAACAAACTCTCTCAGACCACAGTGCAATCAAACTAGAACTCAGAATTAAGAAACCCACTCAAACCCGCTCAACTACATGGAAACTGAACAACCTGCTCCTGAATGACTACTGGGTACATAATGAAATGAAGGCAGAAACAAAGATGTTCTTTGAAACCAGTGAGAACAAAGACACAACATACCACAATCTCTGGGACACATTTAAAGCAGTGTGTAGAGGGAAATTTATAGCACCAAATGCCCACAAGAAAAAGCAGGAAAGATCTAAAATTGACACCTTAACATCACAATTAAAAGAACTAGAGAAGCAAGAGCAAGCACATTCAAGAGCTAGCAGAAGGCAAGAAATAACTCAGATCAGAGCAGAACTGAAGGAGATAGAGAAACAAAAAACCCTTCAAAAAATCAATGAATGCAGGAGCTGGTTTTTTGAAAAGATCAACAAAATTGATAGACCCCCAGCAAGACTAATAAAGAAGAAAAGAGAGAAGAATCAAATAGACACAGTAAAAAATGACAAAGGGGATATCATCACCGATCCCACAGAAATACAAACCACCATCAGAGAATACTATAAATTCCTCTATGCAAATAAACGAGAAAATCTAGAAGAAATGAATAAATTCCTGGACACATACACTCTTCCAAGGCTAAACTAGGAAGAAGTTGAATCCCTGAATAGACCAATAACAGGCTCTGAATTTGAAGCAATAATTAATAGCCTACCAACCAAAAACAGTTCTGGACCAGTTGGATTCACAGCCAAATTCTACCACAGGTAAAAGGAGGAGCTGGTACCACTCCTTCTGAAGCTATTCATATCAATAGAAAAAGAGGGAATCCTCCCTAACTCATTTTATGAGGCCAGCATCATCCTGATACTAAAGCCTGGCAGAGACACAACACAAAAAGAGAATTTTAGACCAATATTCCTGATGAACATTGATGAAAAAATCCTCAATAAAATACAGGCAAACTGAATCCAGCAGCACATCAAAAAGCTTATCCACCATGATCAATGGGTTTCATCCCTGGGATGCAAGGCTGGCTCAACATACACAAATCAGTAAACGTAATCCAGCATATAAACAGAACCAAAGACAAAACCACATGATTATCTCAATAGATGCAGAAAAGGCCTTTGACAAAATTCAACAGCCCTTCATGTTAAAAACTCTCAATAAATTGGGTATTGATGGGATGTTCTCAAAATAATAAGAGCTGTTTATGACAAACCCACAACCAATATCATATGGAATGGGCAAAAACTGGAAGCATTCCCTTTGAAAACTGGCACAAGACAGGGATGCCCTCTCTCACCACTGCTATTCAATATAGTGTTGGAAGTTCTGGCTAGGGCAATCAGGCAGGAGAAAGAAAGAAAGGTTATTCAATTAGGAAAAGAGGAAGTCAAATTGTCCCTGTTTGCAGATGACATGATTGTATATTTAGAAAACCCCATCATCTCAGCCCAAAATCTCCTTAAGCTGATAAGCAACTTCAGCAAAGTCTCAGGATACAAAATCAATGTGCAAAAATCACAAGCATTCTTATACACCAATAACAGACTAACAGCCAAATCATGAGTGAACTCCCATTCACAATTGCTTCAAAGAGAATAAAATACCTAGGAATACAACTTACAAGGGATGTGAAGGACCTCTTCAAGGAGAACTACAAACCACTGTTCAATGAAATAAAAGAGGGCATAAACAAATGGAAGAACATTCCATGCTCATGGATAGGAAGAATCAATATTGTGAAAATGGCCATACTGCCCAAGGTAATTTATAGATTCAATGCCATCCCCATCAAGCTACCAGTGACTTTCTTCACAGAATTGGAAAAAACTACTTTAAAGTTCATGTGGAACCAAAAAAAGAGCCCACATTGCCAAGCCAATCTTAAGCCAAAAGAACAAAGCTGGAAGCATCACACTACCTGACTTCAAACTATACTGCAAGACTACAGTAACCAAAACAGCATGGTACTGGTACCAAAACAGAGATATAGACCAATGGAACAGAACGGAGCCCTCAAAAATAATGCCACACATCTACAGCCATCTGATCTTGGACAAACCTGACAAAAACAAGAAATGGGGAAAGGATTGCCTATTTAATAAACGGTGCTGGGAAAACTGGCTAGCCATATGTAGAAAGCTGAAATGGGATCCCTTCCTTACACCTTACACAAAAATTAATTCAAAATGGATTAGAGACTTAAATGTTAGACCTAAAACCGTAAAAACCCTAGAAGAAAACCTAGGTAATACCATTCAGGCCATAGGCATGGGCAAGGACTTCATGACTAAAACACCAAAAGCAATGACAACAAAAGCCAAAATTGACAAATGGGATCTAATTAAACTAAAGAGCTTCTGCACAGCAAAAGAAACTACCATCAGAGTGAACAGACAACCTACAGAATGGGAGAAAATGTTTGCAATCTGCTCATCTGACAAAGGGATAATATCCAGAATCTACAAAGAACTCAAACAAATTTACAAGAAAAAAAAAAACCCATCAAAAAGTGGGCAAAGGATATGAACAGACCCTTCTCAAGAGAAGACATTTATGCAGCCAACAGACACATGAAAAAATGCTCGTCATCACTGGCCATCAGAGAAATGCAAATCAAAACCACAATGAGATACCATCTCACACCAGTTAAAATGGCGATCATTAAAAAGTCAGGAAACAACAGGTGCTGGAGAGGATGTGGAGAAATAGGAACACTTTTACACTGTTGGTGGGACTGTAAACTAGTTCAACAATTGTAGAAAACAGTGTGGAGACTGCTCAAGAATCTAGAACTAGAAATACCATTTGACCCAGCCATCCCATTACTAGGCATATACCCAAAGGATGATAAGTCATGCTGCTAGAAAGATACATGCACACATATGTTTATTGAGGCACTATTCACAATAGCAAAGACTTGGAACCAACCCAAATGTCCACCAATGATAGACTGGATTAAGAAAATATGGCACATATACACCATGGAATACTATGCAGCCATAAAAAAGGATGAGTTCATGTCCTTTGTATGGACATGGATGAAGCTGGAAACCATCATTCTGAGCAAATTATCACAAGGACAGAAAACCAAACACTGCATGTTCTCACTCATAGGTGGGAATTGAACCACGAGAACACTTGGACATAGGATGGGGAACATGACACACCGGGGCCTGTCATGGGGTGGGAGAAGGGGGAAGGGATAGCATTAGGAGATATACCTAATGTAAATCACAAGTTAATGGGTGCAGCACACCAACATGGCACATGTATACATATGTAACTAACCTGCACGTTGTGCACATGTACACTAGAACTTAAAGTATAATAAAAATAAAAGTAAAAAATAAAAGAAATCATGTGTTAAGCAGTTATGAAGGTTAAATTCTCAGTACTCTCTGTCACTCTCAGTTCTCTACATGTTGTGAGCTATAATGACTTAAAAAGTCAGAAGTGAAAACTACACAGAAAGCTTTAAAAATATTAACTATCTTTCTATATTTGGCACTCAACTTGCTCTTACAATAGTGGAAAACTTCCTCTCACCACCCCACCCCCCGCAAAAAAAAAAAAAAAAACTGATGGAAGTCTTTAAATCCTAATTACTTTCTGGTTTTTGGTATCCACAATGGGCACCTGAATAAATGTAGAAATTATGAAGCTTTGACATCCCTATCCCCTAAAAAATCAGTTGATGAGCACACTTCATGCAGAACTCCAAATAATAAACAGAAACTGGAAGACTTACTGTCAGACGATCACTACTTAAACCTAGATGTAATGAAAGCAGAGGCCAGGACCTGCTTTGTAAAATAGACATAAATACATTTTATGCTTACAAAATATCTTGGCTGGATAAATTTTTGTTTATGTTTCCATTTATTTCATAACAACAAATAAAAGAGTAGAATTTTTATAGACATTGACAGAATATGGGGATGTAAGTTTTAAAGCATGAAATAAATAAACTTTTATAATGATTTAACCAAAATATACAGTCAGGTGCAGTGACTCATTTCTGTAATCCCAGAACTCTGAGAGGCCGAGACAGGCAGATTGCTTGAACTCAGGGGTTTGAGACCAGCCTGGGCAACAGAGTGAAACCCCATCTCTACAAAAAAAATACAAAAAAAAAAAAAAAACCTTCAGCCAGATGTGGTGATGTATGCCTCATCACACCACTGCCCTCCAACCTGGGTGACAGAATGAGATCCTGAGATCTGGTCTCAAAAAAATATATATATATAAATAAACATGTATATTTATATATATGTGTGTGTATATTTATCTATATATGAATAAATATGTATATTTTATACCTATCTATATATAGATAGCTAGATATGTCTATGTATATGAGAGAGATAAATTTTGTATGTTTTATATGTCTATAGATAGCTAGGTATCTATATATAGAGAGAAATATTATATATTTCATATATAGAGAGAGGAAAATTATATATTATATACAGATATCTATAGAGATAAATATTACATATTTTATATATATCTGTATATGTAGATAGCTAGAGATCTCTCTATATATATATATAGAGAGAGAGAGAGAGAGAAAGAGAGAGAGAGAGAAAATAAGTTTAGCATTTAGAGGGATAGGGGTCTGTAAGCTCATATAATCCAATTGTCCCACCGTAAAGAAGAAAATCAAGGCCCAGAAGGAATGCCACCTGTGCAGCGTCACCTAGTTGTGAATAAGTGCTGAGCAGAGAAATCTTGAATCCCAGACTTGTGCTTTTAAGCCAGGCAAACTACGATGCATGGATTAAATTGAAATTGCTGCTTGATTTTGTTAGGGCTGAATGACTTATATATATTTAATGGTTAAATATGTTTAAAAAGAATAATTTTCACTACAACAGTAGAATGGAGTAGCTGTGACAATGATTGTACTACCTACCATGCCAAAAAGTACCATCTGGCCTTTGACAGAAAATGTTTGTTGACCAATGGCTTAAGAAACAAGTTTAAAAATTACATCCTGAAGCCTGCTTTCTACAGTCACCAAAAAAATAACCTGTACAAAATTTCTCATTTGTCAAATTCAGATTTTTTTTTTAAAGCATATTCAGAAAGCTCCTAAACACTTATTTCCTGCATTATTTGGGCTTGAATAGTTCTTTGTTTTGGGCAAGTTTAATTTGGTTGAATGGACTAGAGACACATCCAAGCAAGCTTAACAGAATTGACTAAGGATGGAGCTGAAACTCATGGAAATCTAAAATCAAGATACCACTGAAAAGCCCCCCCAGAGGCTGGAGCTAAAGGGTGTTTCTGAATTTTAGTTAGCCCTAGCTACTTTAGAAACAAGAATTCAATAACCTTTTTCCTGGTGCTCTGTCTTACTTGACAGCCATACTCCTCTCAAGTGTTTTTCTCCAGTATCAACCGCCTCTTTTGGTTTATTTTAGCTCTGTGCTACTTCAAAACTTGACTTTTGATGTGGTCCCACACAGGCACCTCAATCTAAATTCAGCTTTCATGGCCTGTTAAGAGTAGCAAATCTTATTAGCTAAGTTGATTCTTGAGGCATTAACCTAATTACTCAAAAATATATCTGCTTAGCTTTACTCATCCTTTATTGTAGCTAATTGGTTGCTGGGAAATCTGTGATTTGGCTTCTCTAAGATCAAGAATTCCTTCATTCCAACCATTCCTGATTCAGAAGATGGCAGCCTGGGAAGAAGCAGCCCCCATGAGGGCTAGCACAGTGATGTGTCCTTTAGAAGAAGCTGTGTTTGGGGCACCATCGCCCAAAATAGTTCTTCTTGGTTTCCATGTGTAATACTTTTCTCTACAGCTAGATTTGAAATCCCTTAAGGGAAAAAAATACTTCTACTTTTATATCCATGGTCGTTCTTGATAAATCTTACTTAAGGTTGCTCAGAATAAGTTGTGGCCTGAATGATCAGTCTACCAACTAGTATAACAAATAAATCAACAGACTTTAAATTATTCAAGACCAAAATATATAAAACAAACAACTGCAAAAACGTATTAGGTTTTTTTTAAGTAAAATGTGATTTGTGTGTATGTCTGTTTCCTGAATAGCTAGGTATTCAAATCAGCTCTCTACTTTAGTTCAGTTGAAGATATTTTGATTTTAATTTTTCACATTAAATGTATTAATATAGTTTCAATAATAAATAGTTTAACAAAGCATAAAATTTATTAATATAGAGCTTAATCCCAGAGAAAAACAGGGAACCTAGAAATAAGTTAAAAATAAAACAAAGTCAGGGGAATATTTCCATATTAATGACTAAAATTTTTTCCTCAAAGTAAGAATGAGAATAGAAAGAAACTGCCTACCTGGGCTTCTCTGATAGAATGTCCCCAGATTTGAGAATCCTTATATTTGGTGGCCCTGAATCTAAAGCTTTTCTTTAAAATCAAAGCTTTTAATATCAATGAATGGTTGCAAAATGCAATAGTACTTTATAGTGTAACTTGACGAAGAATCATTGGTTAATGCAATGCTTTTTTCTTTCACAAAATTGGTGGCAATCACAATCCAGAATTTATAACAGATAAGAGTCTCATGTGTTAGAACATTGAGGGAAAAATTTCAGGTACCATTTCCACCATTCAGGATTAAATTTTTATTTCAAGTTAAAAGCAAAATATAATATTGTATATTTATTGTCTCCCCTCAGCTTATTTTTTTTTTAATCTATTTAATGAAAAATATAGTGTAACTTAATTCGAGCTCATTTAGGACTTCATATTTGTACTCTACAAATAAAATTCAAGACAGTGATAGCAAAAGCATAATAAAAATTAATCTAAATTCAGCTCTTTCAAAAATATTATATATATAGGCTCAGCAAAGAAACACAGGCAAATATTTAAGTAACTATATATAAGATGATGAATTTTTTAAATTAATTTAGATAACCAGAATAATAGTAAGTGTTCACACATAATGTTACAGATTTGAAATAGAGAATGCACTCGTGTATTATAAGTAATAAAATTGATTTTCTTTTAAAAGTACCTTAAAATAGGTGACAATAGTGATTATATATCTATTCCATAATATCAGTTAAATGTATCCATCTCCCTCTGACATATAAATAACACAATATAGCATTATTCTTCCTAAAAGAAACTGACTATATGAAAGTTCAACATATGGGGAAATAATAACATGCCTACAAAAGTAAAGAAGCTCTTATGATATGACATTAAATTCTGGATCTAAAGTTGTTCTGGGAATAGTTATTTACACTGCTGGTAAATTTCATATTAGAGGTCCTAGTCTATTGAGTACTTTCCTCCTATTCCCATCATAAAAAAAACACACACACATAAAACAAACATTTCTCTAAATACAAAAGTCCTGTCCTGGACTTCTAATATCTCTGTGTTTAAAGTCCCCACAAACTGCCTCTACCAATAATGAAATATCTATATATATTCATTGTTATCTAATAATTTATACCATTATTCTGATAGCTTTATTTTATTATAAATTTTGTAAGAAAGATTTTAAAATTGATTTGTTCCATAAGAAGAGTTGGTATCTTCTGGAGGATTTGGATACAGAAAGTCTCTGTGAGTGGATCATAAAAGAGTATTTTATTGAAGGCAACCATATTTTAATGCTGAGTTGGACACAAATTATTTAAATCATTTAATTTTTTATTTGTCATACATTTATCTTAATGTTAACATAATATAATATACTACAAAAGACTGTGTGCTACATTACTGGCCAATCAAATCCTGTCCTTATTATGTAAATTTGGTATTATAATTGGCCATCTTCTACCCCTATTCCCCACTTTTCTTCTGCAATATGACTATGTATAGGAATAGCCCAATATCAACATAGTTCACCAGGAAATTTGTCTTAGTCCTCTCCATATACATGTCAATAAATAGCTCAACATCTATATAATATATATGGAAATATTATACTAATATGGATGTTTACGTATTATATATGTGTGAAACATTTCATAATATCAACTTTAGAAATTCTTCCCCTCTACATATAGTTGTCCTCCCACGTATTTGAAATAATTCAAAATATGCGACTTAATTTTTGTGATTATTAAGTCCTATCAATGAAAGAGAATCTCAAGTCACACTAGAAGAAAAAATATTGCAAGTAATTTGTATATAAATAAGAATTGTGAGTATACTGAAGTTGGTAAACTTTTTATAACATGCAGCCAGGCACAGTGGCTCATGCCTGTAATCCTACCACTTCGGGAGGCCAAGATGGGTTGATCCCTTGAGTCGAGGAATTTGAGACCAGTCTGGGCGACACAGTGAGATCTCATCTCTAAAAAAAATAGAAAACTTAGCCGAGCATGGTGGCACATGTCTGTAGCCCCACACATGGGAGGCTGAGATGAGAGAATCACTTGACCCTAGGAGGCTGAGGTTGCAGTGAGCCAGTATCGCACCATTGCACTCCAGCCTCAGTGACAGAGTGAGACCCTGTTTCAAAAATGTATATATAAATAACATTTTGTATATGTGCATGGAATAAAGACAATGATTTTTTACCAGCCCACCTGGTAAAAGGTTTTACCTGCCTACTTTCTTCCACTAAAGCAGCAAGTGAAAGAAACAGCTAGTATCCTTTTATTCCCAATATAAATTCTTACTCATTCTGTGCAAGGGAAGAGATGTAATAAATATATTCTTTTTTCAGAGAGCAAAAACTTATGTCCTTCCCAGTTACACAAATTGGCGGTAAAGTAGAATAAAATGAGGGATCCACCATGTTGCTTTTGCTTTCACCATTAGCATTAGTTAACAGTTGCCTGCTTTTAGGAAAGTCAAATAGTAGAAAATTAAATAAGCTAGAGATGAGCCAAATTTAAAATTCACCCCAGACCTGCATGAAATCTAGCTGAATATATTCTGACTGGTTGTTTTGCTTAACACATTATTTATTGTGAAACACAGGGAGTCTCTGGGAAACTAAAATAAATATAACAGTACTAGTACCCATAGAATTTTAAAATTTCCAAGTTATGTGTCACAAACTTTGTAATTTTTAGGTACAAGGGATTAGAGGAGAATGTTAAAAATCAAGAGATAGCTGGACATGGTGGCTCATGCCTATAGTCCCAGCACTTTGGGAGGTGAGATAGGAAGATCACTTGAGGCCAAGAGTTGGAGACCAGCCTGGGCAACATGGTGAAACCCCATCTCTACTAAAAATACAAAAATTGGCCAGGTATGCTGGCACAGGCCTGTAGTCCCAGCTACTCAGGAGCCTATGGCAGGAGAATTGTTTGAACCCGGGATGGGGAGGTTGCAGTGAGCTAAGATTGCACCACTGCATTCCAGCCTGGGTGACAGAGCAAGACTGTGTCTCAAAAAAAAAAAAAAAAATCAAGACACAAGGAAAAAGATGGGGAGAGTGGGAAAATAAGGCAAAATCAGGGGAATTATTTTCCATTGTGAAAACCAATCAGTCATAAACTTTGATTGAAATTCTCCTTAATAGACTAAAACACGATGTTTTTGTTTGGATAGACCTGTATTTATTTATTTATTTATTTTTGGTGACAAGTAGTTTTCCCGCTGGATAGCTATAATCTTTACTCATGTTATTCTTTCACAAACTCATAGATTTCTATCATAGCGATATAGGCCTTGGGAAATTCTCTTCTTTTTCAGGTACATTTTGCAAAGCAAGGGACACAATGCTTTTTCTCTGTCCTTCTAACCTCATTTTTGCCTTCTAACCTCGTTTTGCAAAAGCAACATGGTGGATCCTACATTTAACAAAGGAATGGGCACAGTGCTTTTTCTCTGTCTAACCTCATTTTGCCACGTCCTGACCATCTTCATGTCAAATATTCATGTCCATTCTCAAAAAATGAATAAAGCTTTTTTAACATTATAAATTAAATCTACTGTCCATATTTATTTTAGCCAAATACTCTGTATAAAGTCTTGAAGTTATATACATTGCATTTTTCAAAAAATGGTTTTCAAAGGATCATACGTTGTTTTCTCTGGATCCTGAAATTTGTACAATTTATTGACATTGCCCGTGATATGTGTTTGACTTCTGCTTTGGAGGCCACTACTCCGAATGGGTTGGCCTGTGGACATGGGCCCACACAGGATCTAGCCCAGGATGCATGCAGAGGGACTCTACTGGGATTTACTGCACCTTTGAGCAAAAATATCAGAGTACAAAGTGTGGAGGCTGTTGGCCCATTGTGGCCTGTGGGAATAGTGAGAAGTTATCGTGGCAATCCTCAAAGACCGAAATCTATTTTGTGTTGTGACTAAATCATAGGAAGATACACTAACCTAATGTGCCCAACAGCAGCTCCTGGCCCAGATCACAGATCTAGAACTTGGGTGAGGTACTGTGCAAAGATTTTGATCCTAGAAATCAAATGGTTGATTCTAGGCTCTACTTTTTAAACAAAGGTATCACCTCTGACAATGTAGACAGACTCTCTGAGCTCTAGTTTTTTTATTTAAAAAATAAAAATTATACCCGGGCCATGAAGTGGTGGTGAGGTCTTAAGAAAAGTCATGTAAAGAAGTGGTTCACACACAGCAAGTGCCTAGGGATAGTTCTAACCCCTGTTTTCTCCCCTTAAAGAATTTCCCTAGAGGGGCTTAAGAAAAATTCCAGGACCAGTTCACATTTGCAACAGATAGAGAAAGAAGCTTGTTAAAAGACAAATCCGTATTTCTTAACAAATAACATAATATGGTAGGAGCATGCACACCAAAGGTTGTGTGGACTCATGAGGGAGGGCCATATAACTCGCTGTGATTATTCATTGTGAGGCATGGAGTCATTGGAGGTAAGTCTGGAGCGGGTGATCATTTATCTGAGAGCAGCACTGAAAGGTAATAAAAGAGGAAGTAATCAGATCAGATTCAGATTTTAGATAGATAATTCTGGTAGCAAAATAGATCATAAATTGGGGAATGGAAGCAAGTGTGAAAGTGGAAAGCACAAAGTTGTTTGTGTGTTTTTGAGTCTGTCTCTGTCGCCCTGGCTGGAGTGCAGTAGAGCCATCTCCGCTCACTGCAATCTCTGCCTCCTGGGTTCAAGCAATTCAGGTGCTTCAGCCACCGGAGTAGCTGGGATTACAGGCGTGCACCACTACACCTGGTTAAGTTTTGTGTTTCTAGTAGAGACAGGGTTTTGCCGTGTTGGCCAGGCTGGTCTTGAACTCCTGGGCTCAAGTAATCCACTGGCCTTGGATTCCCAAAGCACTGGGATTACAGACAGGAGTCACCGTGCCTGGCCTAGAAAGCACAGAGTTTAATAGTTCTCTTCAAGAATACCAAAAGCCTGAAATAGAACAATGACAAAAGGGCACACAGACAGACAGAAAGTAACATCAGGATTTGCTTTCTAGTCCTGTGGAATAAAAGGCATAAGGAACATAGGAAGAGAAGATTTGAAGAAAAAGAGAAAATATATCACTGAAGGCTGAACAAAGCAAATGTTTTCCATCCCACCCACCTTGTTCAGGTGGTTCTTTCTTTTCTTTTCTTTTCTTTTCTTTCTTGCTTTATTGCTTGCTTGCTTGCTTGCTTGCTTTCTCTCTCTTTCTTTCTTTCTTTCTTTCTTTCTTTCTTTCTTTCTTTCTTTCTCTTTCTGTCCCTTTCTCTCTTTCTGTCTTTCTCTCTTTCCTTCTTTCTTTTTTGCTGGAGCACAGTGGCACAATTTCGGCTCATTGTAACCTCCACCTCCCAAGTTCAAGTAATTCTCCTGCCTCAACCTCCTGAGTCGCTGGGATTAAAAGTGTGTGCCACCACGCCAGCTAATTTTTAGTAGTGACCAGAGTCTCGCCATGTTGCCAAGGCTGGTCTTGAGTTCCTGGCCTCAAGTGGTCCCCTCACTTTGGCCTCCCAAAATGCTGGGATTACGGGTATGAGCCACTGTGCCCAGTCAGTTTAGGTTAAATTCAGACTTTAAACATTTCTTGTTTGCAAACAGAAAATAATAGCTCAGAACCTTAGAGATTATAGCTTCATCAATATTTAAGGGGTATGATATATGTCAATAATTAATGAAAAAAATATTAAAATAATACGGCGTTAGGCTGTGGATAAAATATTCATATATTCTGACCCTAAAACCAAAATATGTGATCTGATAATAAACTTTTTTTCTTCTTTCTCATTTGTGAAGTTAAATTACACAAAAATAATTCAAAAGGGAATTACCTTTTGAATTACCTTTATTTTAAAAAGAACATTTTTATGAAATCTAAACTGATCTGGAAAACTCAGACTATGCAGTCACTAACCATAGAAGAATTGATCACTTAAAAAACACATATCAACATAATTTTAGTCATAAAACCTTCAACCATTTTATGAAAAAATATCAGTGTTTTTCTGGGACTGAGCTAAACTTCATTATCATCACTATCTCTTTGAACCCTACAGTTTGAAAATAACTGTGTGACTCAACACACTAATGTATGTTATCTCTTAAGACCAGTTCAGATATTAATGTCATTAGTCAGTGAATTAGTCTCTTTCCATACCCGGTCTAGGCATTAAGGATCCAGGTGCTGCTTATACCATTCCAATGCCATTTGGTCCACAGCGGCTTTGGGTGAGTAATACAAAATTTTTGTTCTAATTTTATTTGTTTTCTTCTTTTTTTCTTCCTAGAGAAACGTGGAAATCCATGCAATTTCATTTTAGAAGCTGTAACCTAATTGCACATGGCTTATCCTGCTAGTCTATATGTCTTCATATATTTTGAACTGTATTTTAATTTATGGCCAGTCCCAGATTTTATTAAAATACTTAAAGAATTATACTACAATATATTGTAATATTTTCCACATGTTGATTCGGTTTCTAATATAGTAGACACACAGAAATACCTAAAACCTGGGCAAATTAAAACCTGGGTCTATCAGCTTTTAATTTCAATAGTTACATAGGAAAGCTTACATGCACAATTAACCTCTATGATTGAACTATGACCATGTCATTTAAGTTGACCATAATTGCATCATGTGGATTCATTGATATTCTTAGAAATTTTTAAGGAATATATGAGATGACAAAATAATCCTCAGAAACTCTTCAGATAAAAACTTCCTACCATAGGAAAGTCAATGCTTAAGATGACTCTGTTGCACTAATTTTAATAACACGCACGATTACCATTTTTTAAAGTTTTATCATTAAAAAAATTTAAAATGCCTCTTTCCGATGCAATGAATTCAAATACTCTCAACAGTTAATCTTGGCAACAAAATTTGTTCTACTGAGTTATATTATTTTATTCCAAGTCCCACTGAAAATAAAATTGATCATGTAGCTGAGTTATGGTCACTATAATTTACTTCTTACGTTATATCCTAAATGTCATCCATACTGTCTCAAATATAAATTACTGGATAATCTTCATTCCTTCTTCTCTGCCCTTGTTTCACTATTGCTTAAAACTTTCAAATAATCGTACTCATTTATTGAAAGCTTTGGGGTTTAATATAAAGCAGAAAACCAAACCACAATGACACTAATTCAATGGGTCATTGAATTGCTAGCTTTGCCGGAGAAGAGAATCTTCAATGAACTACATTTGGCATGTCTTTTGCTAGAGTTTCTTTGAAAAAGGAAAATAATATTTGCATGTCATGTTTTAAATACATAACATATAGAAAAATCTAGAGTGATAATGAATTTTTCACTCTACTCAAAATTTCAAAGTAGAACTCCTTAAAATCACTTTATTGTGTGTAAAATAGAATATCATTTGTAAAACAACAAATCAGTTTCTGCATATTTTCAGAAATATGTCTGTTATAAAATGAGATAAAGTTATAACTGAGTAGCAGTTGAGATGTGACAACAATTTGGTTATCACAATAATCTGGTTGATTAGACTATTTGGCTCTATTTGGCTTCTATAATCATGATAGAAAAGCAGTTAAAAGGAACTCAAAAAAATTTTTTAAATAAAAATAAAACAAAAGAAATGCTGAGGTTTGAACCCTTAATTTTGAAGAAGTGTTAGAATTGTAGTATCATTCACAGGGTGAGCAAGTCATAGAGAGAGGTTCGCTTTTTGGGAAAATGCCCTAAGTTTGATTTGTGCCAGTCATACATTCAGCAAAGAATGTTTAACAGGCAGTTCAAAATAATAACTACCACTAAATAATGCTTTAAATTTAACAAAGTGCTTTTGTAGTTATCATCTCATTTGATCTTCACAAAAACCTATGAGTTGATAGTCAGGACAAATCTTATCATAATCGAATTCATATCATAAATAGACTTAGGAATGGAAACAAGAGATTTGAGGAGAACACAAAATATTTCAACCCTGGTGCTTTTACAGCTTTTGATCCTTTTAAACTCTACTTATAAAAGTAAGTATTTTATCCCAGCCTGGGCAACAAAGCAAGGCCTCATCTCTACAAAAAATACAAAGTTCAGCTGGGTATGGTGGTGAGCACCTGTAATCCCTGCTATATGGGAGGCTGAAGTGGAAGGATCACTTGAACACAGGAGGCTGAGGTTGCAGTGAGCTATGAACAGTCCACTGGACTGACACTGGGTGACAGAGCAAGATCCTATCTAAAAAATTGTTTTTAATAAAATAAAATAATTTATCATTATTCAAATATTTATAAACTTTTATTGGAAGGTTATTTAGAGTAATCCATGAACCAATTAATCCAATGGTCAACTTCTTACAGACTGTTGTTAATTTCCTCTTGTCAATTGCTATTTTTCTTTTACTGAAAATATTTCAATGTTGATTAGTTATTTGTCATGTAAATTTTATGACAGAAAGCTGATTAATCAATCAGTTTTGCTCATATAAAAATGTCTTAATGTTTAGACTTTCTGATTGCTTGTTTTTGGTCATGATTCTACTCAGACAAATTTTCCTGGATCTAGTATTATAGATGAATATTTCAATAATATATTATACTATATCCAATTTTATTTAGTCACATTTTATTTCTTGTGCAGTTGTGGCCTTTCTGTTTTATTTGGTGTTGATTATTCCTAGCAATTTCCTTTATTAGGGGTCACCCAACCAAAACACTATTGAGGTTAAAATGGTAGCGTCAACACCGAAATTACTTTGAATTGGGTGCTATCTGCATTTAGGGAGTACTTACTGCAAAATCTGAAGTAATACTCATTTTAAGAAGCAAAACGAAAAAGATGAAACAGAAAAGGATTTAGAGATCACTAAAATTTAAGCCTCATATATGACAATCTCTAGCAACCAATATTTCCTCAACAGATTATATTTTCTACATCATTGCACTTCTTTTATGGTAAGAAGTAATGAGTGAAACTTGCCATCTCAAACCAATTGGCATGGAGCAGAAGTCCTGAATTGAATGAGATATAAGAAATCATTTCATTGGTATAAAGAATTTGAGATGAAATTTTTAACATTGAAAAATAGATGGAACAAAACAAGTAGATGCAACCAGATGGGATTTCAAAAGTACCCACTTGGATTGGTGAGCAAAATAATTTGTCAATAACTGTATTCAAGTTTTTTTAAGCCACCGCTGAAAACGTTTAATGCCCTAGACTACTTTCTTCACCTTTTCAAATAGAGTAATTCCATACCTTCTCAAAAAATGGCTCTTATTCTTTAGCAACAATAATGACATTTGTATTTAATATATGGAGATATTCAGGCATTAAGATGATTAGGGTAAGTGACACCATGAGAAAATAAATTAAAACCCTTTACTCAGAAAAATTTGAAGGGTAAGGGTTTTAGAGTCATAAGTTTTAGAGTCAGATATGTACATTCAAATGCTTTCTCAACCACGTGAATCTCTTATGCAAGTTACTGTCTCCTTCAAGGCCTCAATTTCCCCATTTATAAGTTGGAGACAATCATAGTTCTTATTTCATAGGTTTTTGTGAGGTTAAGTATGATAATACAGAATATTTAGACCAGCTTAAGCAACACAGTAAACATTTAGCAAATATTATTTAACTAAAGTATACAACAATACATGTCTTTAAAGTTTTTTATGTGTTCAAAGGACTATGATGTAAAAAATTTACAGTAAATCGTGGCTGGTATTATTATAGCATCAGTCTCTATTAGTATAAACATGGACTATAGAATCTAGAAAATGCTGTTATAAAATACTACCATCCTACATGCTATAAAAAATATGTTATTTTAAAAATATACTTGTGAGGGAAACCATAAAGATTTTTATACAAACTTCTTCTTCTAATAGAAATGATTTTGTGTTTTAGCTTTGTCAACATACAGCAAGTGATATCAAATATTTCCTACATTGTGTTTTAAATTCAATTTCAATTTCAAATTATCATTCTAAATGGTATATAAGATTTTACAAAGTAAATCTTTTTATATTCATTTTTATAAATTATACTATATGTATTATCTCTATAGGACTTTAGAAGGATTTTTGCTATTTGTAAGTGAAGTAAATTTTCAAGCTCTGTTGCCTAGAGTAAAATCTTAGTTTCATAGTATAGTACAGAATATTTCTTAGCCTTTATGTACACACAGAATTGTTTTAACATCAAGAGAAACAAATTATAATGACAACATGTTGAAGAAATTAAAGCTTTACAAGAATCAACCTAATCTTACAGTTTCTATATTAATCTATTGTACTCTTGAATAATTGTAAATAGATATCAGAATTACAGCCAAATTTAAGAAGCTCCAGATTTTTAACTATTCCTCAAAGAGTAATTATATTGCTTGTGAAATATCAGTGCCTCATAAATATATTTTAAATAGATCAAGGTGATAAAGAATGCATAAAGTAAGAAGGGGAAAATAAACTAATGAAATAGACAATTGTATTTGAAGTAGTCATTTCTAATTACAGAAAACCTTCACTGATATCTTCTACCCTTAAAGAAACCAAACAGAATTAAGTAAAACACAAACTATATACTCTAATAAGAAGTGCAGATTTATTATTTTCAAATTCACACTGTATATTTAGCTGCTAATAAAAGCACTTCTAAGTAACAGTCTTTCATTGCGTGCTTTAACAAATAGGTGGGAATCATTTGAAATTAGGCCCATTTGTATCACACAATGTGTTAAAAATCTTTAAAAACAGCTTGGTTAAAAGCCTCAAGCAATCTTGTTTACACTATTAGCAAATCCTTGCTTCATAGATCATACAAAAGTAAATTTCAGCCTTGCCTAGTTCAAATTATCATAAATTCTGAATTATATTCAGCATTTTAAAGCTGGAAGGGACCTCAGAGATCTTCCAGTGAAGTCTACAATAATGAGATTTTCCTGACTGTTACATCTAAAATGCATGCCATATGTATAAACAAATTCTAAACATTGTTGACTATTTTCAAAAATGTTAGTGACACTGTATTGTTACTTCAAATGGTGTGTTTTTTCAAACATATCAAGAATTTCATGAGCTATTAAGAAACTTTTTGTCAGGATGATTTAAAATCATTAGCAGTGTGTTGCCTTGTTTGTGTTCTTTGCTTTATCATTTTGTTTTCTTATCCCACTCAGCTCTAGAAAGTTCAGGAAAATAGTCTTTACACTAACAGTTTGACTACACAGTATATATGAATAACATAGCCAACAATTTCAAGAACTTGTAAAAAGTCAAACCAGAACTATTACACAGATCTGAAATCACTAGTGGTGGGAGCCACCATGTGGCTTTCTACACACATGAGAGAAAGCCTACAATTTCACTCCAGTACTCTGTTCTGCTGAAGTGTATTTTGTACTGGGAGGAAATCAGAGGCCCTTGTATTCAACATACGGCAATGGTATAACTATACACTACAAGTTCCATGAAATTGGCTCTCTCCTTGCCAGCCTCCTTAACCGCACATTCTAGTTCTCAGAGACTTTTCTAGGACCTTATGGGAAATTTATCAAAATATGCCGTCACTTTGAGCAGGAAGAAGTGGGGCTTTTGTCATTTGGGCACCATCTGCCCAGTCACCCTACTCCCTGATGTAACCTACTTTATTTGTCCATGCAATAAATATTTATAGAGCAACAACCAGGTGCCCAGCATATGCTAAGTTGCCAAGAGGAATGCAAAAGAAATGTTAGGGTTTCTGACCTCAAAGAGTTTTAAATCTGATTATGGAGAAAAATCACACTTTTGTGAAGCAGACAAATTACAATGCATAATAGTCTGCTCTAAGTGCCAGAGGCACAGTACACTTAATGTTTCAGGAAAAAGAGGATCAGTACAGACTCAAAGGCAAGAAGATACTCTGTAAAAGATAAATCTGGATCTACATCTATTAGACTGGGTAACATTTTCTAAGGCTGGACATTCCATGTGTAAGAAATATCTGTGTCAGAAAGTCAAGAAAATAACTCTTCAAGTGCAAAATCACTACTCTGCCATTACACTGCCAGTACGTGGTGGCTATTAGTCATACATAATTATTTAATTTAAAATTAATCAAAATACAGGCTCACTTTCTCAGTAACACAAAATATATTTCAAGTGCTCAATATCCACATGTGGCTAGAGACTAAAGTATTGTACAATGCAGATTGAGAACATGTCTATCATCCTAGAAAGTTATTTCAGACAACTCTATACCTTATTTACTTCACAGCAAGATCAACCTAAAAGAAGTAGAAGACTCAGTTCAGGACACAGAAAACTTGATTTAATAATCAATGAGCCGAGGCAAAAAAAATCTTGTATGGAAATTCCACTGTGGATGCAAAGCATATTTCGGCACTCCATAAAGCCTATGTGTCATGTAGAACTTACCTTCTCAGAAGGATGGACCAATTAGTATGAAGGATATGGCATATAAGGAAGTAGGAAAGGAGTGGAATGAACTAGCTTATTTCGAGATGCCATATATACAAATGGGAAGTGGAATAACAATTTAGCAATGTCCAAGGGCAACAATATGAGAACTAGAGAAAGGAACAATAGAAAGCAATTTATGGATTTGACAAAAATTCTATCTTGCAAGTATTAGCTCACCTGGAGACACAGCAAATGCCTTAGATTGCTGTAAACTTTGGGTGGTTTGTCTGTAAGAGTAAAAGAAAATCTAAACTAAATGGCTGAAGAGGAAAGAATTAATAGGGGCAGAGGAGGAGGAGTTATGATTATTCTGTTGCTTCAGTTGCCTCATTGTGTTGAAAAGGATAAAAATCTGGGAAGAAGAATTCTCAAGTAAGAAACATTTCTTGTACAGATTCTCTGATGACCAGGGATTACAAGCACTCCTTAGCTCCCAGTACATTAGGACACTGTAACCTCCATATCTCTTCTTTTAATTACAATATTTACACATTTATACAGAGTATCCTTAGCTACCCCTCCATAAAAACCTTGTTTGTTGTTTATTTCTAATCACGATGCTATCTGGTAATATCCAAGGGAACCTATACCATGCAAACACCCTCTTGACCATGTTATCTGTTGTGACTGAGATTTTAATAGGTAACTAACAGGGCCCAATTGGTTGAATTAAACCTTTAATAATCATAAATTAACCTTTACATATTTCTCACAATCCCTGGCATAGCTGACTGATAAATGAGTGAATTTGGGTGACATTGTGTGTGTGTGTGTCTGTGTGTGTGTGTGTGTGTGTGTTGCTAATAATACTTAAAGAATTTTTAAAGATGTGGCAAATTTTAGAGCTGAAAAAATGCTAAGTAATATAGTTTAAGACATTTGTGTTAATATATAAAAAACTGAGGCCTAAAAAATTTAAATGGTACACTTACAGGCACATAGTTTAATGACAGTTGTGTGATCCTATGTCCTAGCCCAATGTTTCTGTTTTATTACACTCTGATGTTAGCTGTGCCATTACTTTTAGTAGTCAACATATTAGAAGCAGCTCAACTATCAGTTCTAATTTTGGCTAATCAAATAATATGTTATTCCATTTAGAGTAATTAATATATTTAGCCACAAAATCTATATATCTTGATGAATATTTCTAAGCACTTTTATGAATATATACCTATCTTCTTTGTTTCTTGCTTTATCCTTATCTAGAGTTTCAATATTTGAAGATGGATAATTGGATGCAAATTCTTAGCCAACACAGACAGAAATGCATTTAAAACCCTTCTGCTTGGCAGACTATTACACTGATGGTTTCTAAAGCACCATGTCTCATAGTATTCACACTCTGATATAGTTCTTTCCCACTCTAGGCTTGGCCATGTGACTTGCTTTCCCCAACGGGACAGTGGCAAGTGTGATGCAAGCAGAAGCTTAACAAACAAATACTTGTACAGTGGGACTTGTCTTCTTGGAATTGTTCTTCTAGGAAGCCAGTTGCCATGCTGTAAAGAAGGTTGAACTAAAGGGGAACTTTATGGAGGAAAGACCCTGGAAGATGAGGATATCTTAGATATTCCATGCCCAGCAGAGACCTAATTAAGCTCAAGCACATGAATAACCTAAGCTATTGTACAAAAAATAGAAAACCACCCAGCTGAGCACAGCCAACCTAAAGCTGCTTCTTAATTTTCACTTTGTCATATCATATGGTAATAATGTAAGCACAATAGACTCCAAAAAGTATAAAACTGTATATTTTCCTTAAGCAGCAATTATGGAGATAATCCAGTATACCAACTCTATTTTTTAATATTTTGAATGACTGGGCTCTATAGGAACAATTCTAATATTTCTTATTGGAGGAAAAACAAAGGTGGTTCAGATCTTTGAACTATTGCTTTAAGATTTTACTTTTTTTAACCTTATGGAATATTTTTAAATTATGGGAACTCAAAGAGTATTTAGGAAGAGTTTTTAATACAATGAGTTTTTAAAACTTGATATTAGTCTGTATCTTCTAGTGAAGAAAGTTATGTAACCTTTAGAAGTAAAGGTCTCAACATTGGGTATTTTTGCCTCAGAATACATCTTTTTTGATCTGGCTAACCATCATCTTCATTGCTATTAGCAATTTATATGGTTCTTCATTAGTCACTTGTATGGTTCATGTATAATTCTGCTCATCATCATTTTATACTCTTATGTGACTTTGTTGGTAGTATTAGCTGTTCTTTGCTTATATGTAATCCTAAACTAAAAACAGTTAGAGAAAAGATATTTCTTTATTATTTTGCCCTTATGAATGTCTTTACCAAAATTTACCTGAGTTATATGGTGCAGTTTTTCAGAATTTAATGCAACTTCTAAAGTCACTTAGGCAGTGAAGTGGACATGTTAACTAACAGGCATGCCTCCAAAAAGGTGATGTCAAGCAAATTGGGGAAATACTTTGTACTCGTGTAGATTTTTGATGAATTTTCATATATTAAAGGTGATGAGAAGGTAATTACACTAATTTTGTTCTTCAGATTTACATGGTTACAGAAATGTTTTCTTGCCAAATAGATTATAATTGTTCAAGAAACAAGCTGCTTACAGATATCTTAAAATTATGAAAGCTGAAAGGGTCTCTGTTTTACTCAGAGCTGTCTTTGCTAGTGGTCATTTTGGGGTAAATATTCTTAAGTACCTACTGGAAAAGTTTCCACCTTCTATGACATCCCTCTTATTCCTCTCTGTCATTCCTCTTTTCTCATGTCATCTCTCTCTCTTTCTCTCTCTCTCTCTCTCTCTCTCTCTCTAATATTATCTCTTTGGCTAGCCTCAGCGGTGTTGCTCTCCTTCTCCAAGTTTATCATTGGTTGACCTCAGGGATTTCAAAGCTAGCTGATCATCAGAATAAGTAGATCTTTTGAAGGACAAAACAAACAAATATCAGCTCTGGGGCAATTTCTTCCCTGGGATTCTGAGTCAGCAACAGTAGTGTGGGAATAGTAAAACGGCTTTGCAAAGTTTCCAAGATAAGCCTCAATGTAAACCAGGATGGTGAACAACTGGTCTGCCTCCAAACTTTACTGGCCATAAGAAGAAATGTGTTTTGGATTTCAAGCTTCTTCATAAAGAAAGAAAAGAAGAGATATGATAACTAAATGCAGTGCCTGATGCTGAATTGTATCCTGGATGGAGACAGAATGGGGTGGGTTATAAAGGATCTTAATGGGACAATTGATGAATTTTGTGTATGGACTGTGAATTCGATAATATGGATGTTAAGTTTTTCTGATTTCTATAATTGGGTTTTAACTACTTAAGAGAACATTGAGATTTCATTTTTTGCTCTTGTTTTCCCAGAAAGACATGATAAAGTATTCAAGGGTGAAGGGGCACAATGTCTCCAATGTATTCTCAAATATTTAAAGGAAAATTTGCATGAATGTATACACATGAAGAGGGAGACAGAGATTTATAAAGTAAATGAGGCAGCACACAAATAATTGTTGAATTTGGGTAAATGGTATATAGGAGCTTCTTGTACTGTTTTAACAATTTTTCTGTAAGTTTGAAATTATATCAAAATTTATTGTTTTTAAAAAAAAGCTTTACTGTAGCTGAAACTAAGGGTACTCAAATTTCTTTCCAAAAACTGTAATGCTAAAGTATCTGATTCAGAGTAACCAAACAAATAGATGTCAAAAAAGCAGTTTGGAATCTACTGTCATATCAACTGAATATTAGAAAAGTAATTTTTTAGATGTTAATACCATTATGTACAATAATTGTACACTTGAGAGTTGAACAATAAGGTTAAACTGATTGCAGTATTAAGTGACATAAAGATTGTTTCCTTTTTTCAACTCAAATGATGGGATACAACCAAGAAAAATAATATAAAGTACTATTTTCTAAAAATCTATGAAGCAGTCCTATGTGAGGCAAGATACAGAGCACGTATCTGATTTGAAGTCAGAAAATGTAAGTTCAAATTTATTTCTTACTTAGTGTGGCATCTTGAGAAAGTCGTCTAACCATCCTAAATTTCCTAATCTGTAAAACAAATCTAGTCATGATAAAGGCCTTGTTAATGAGGGAAATAAATGATTAAAAACTTGACAATATATTGCCATATAACCAGAAACTACCAAGCATAATTCTCGGCCATGTAAATACAGTTGTCCTGCGGTGTCCGTGTAGAATTGGTTCCAAGACCTCCAGCAAATGCTCTAGTCACTGATATAAAATGGTGTAGTATTTGTGTAGAACCTATGCACATTTTCCTGTATACTTTCAATAATCTCTAGATTACTTGAAATACCAAATACGATGTAAATAGTTGTTATACTATGTTGTTTAGGGAATAACAACAAGAGTGTGTCTGTACATGTTAAGTACAAATGCAGTTTTTTCCGAATATTTTTCATCTGTAGTTGACTGAATCCATGGATATGGGACCTACAATTACAGAGGACCAACTGTGTGATATTTTGGACATCTCACAAGTGCTAGTTAGTTTCCTAGGTCATTGGACCTAACAAGAGGCTCCATCTGAACTGTGAGATTTGCAATGAGACACGAGAAATATATTTCCTGGTGATGGCGAAGCAGTGGGAGTTGAAGAGAATCAAATGAAATCACTGGTTTACAGAAATACTCTACTGCTTGATGAAATATCTAACATTGCCCCTAAAATTTTGATCCAAATAGAGAAAGGCAAAACCCCCAATCCTTTTGTGCCATGACCCTCTCATATTTGGGTTTTAAAATCTGATTCTTTTAGATTAATTTAGAGCAATCTTTCAAGCCATTTGTTTTATAAAGGTACATAAATGTTCATTTTCTGACCTTTTATACATATGAACCATCTTTGAATGGTTTTTACACAAGAAGATACATTGTATAGATATGAAATTCTTGGTTCACAATATCATCCTTTTAAAATTCTTATTTTGCTTTTTTTGAAATATTTACAGTTACAGTGTCTGAAGCTAGCTGGATACATTTGTCTTTGGTGAAAATCCCTTCTTTTCCTTTTTCTCCCTTATTTCGATACTTGATTTTCTAAATTATTTGTTTCTTTTGCAATTCAGAAGTTTTCAATATGAGTTTTGTGGGTCTCCTTTGTCGTTTTATCTTGAAGTTAGTAAAGTCAATCAATTCTGAATATACAGGTCAGTCAATTTTTCTGTTATATTTTTATTTACTTCTTCTGTTTACTATGTTTTAATTCTTTATTCAGGATCACTAGTCAGTCACATATTGAAGCTCCATAATAGGTCTTATAAACTATCATCTTCTCTTTCATACTTTTCATCTGTTTGTCCTCATCCTGTGCATTTTATGACAGCTTCTCAGCCCATCCTCCCTGTCACTTCATTCCTACTTCAGTATTATCATTATTAGAGTTCAGTATTCTCAGTACCTTTTAAAATGTGGGGTTTAATTTTTCTTATTTCTAAAACCTTAAGTTTTATTGAAATTCTCTTTTAGCTCTTCTGTCTCTCTTTTGTACCTCACTTTTTTCCTTATAGGCTGATTGTCCTGCTTCATGGAGGTTCATGAAGCATTTCTTTTTGCATTTTATTGAACATAGCAAACAGGTTCCAGAAATGTTCTCTTGAGTCTTTCAAGAAATCAATTTTAAAAACATATTCTTCCTTTGGGCTTCCAGATTGATAATTATTTTTCCCTTATTCCGCAGTAATTCTTGGTGCTTAATGTTTTGTTTCTTTTTAACCCCTTTTTACAAACGATTAAATGGAGTACTTTCTAAACTCAGTGACTCTCAGAATATAGGATGGGTGGATTGTCCTTAGCTACACCCTCTGACCAAAACAAATAGCATGGCAACAATGACAACAAAATCTCCTTCTTAGATTCACATCTAGAAAGGAAGTTAATTGCCCAGATTCCAATATGATTTTTAGTTTTTAACTGAGATGGTGATTTCTCTTGTACCTCCTGCCTAGTCCTTTGAAACTCTGAGAAAATATAATATACAACAGTCTAAAAGTCCCAGCATTCAATGTATTTAGGATGTCTCTCTCACCATCTTCAGATCTTCGCTTCTGGAGGGAGAAGCAGCCAGTATGCAATAAGCAATCAGTAGTCCCCCTCTATAGCTCCTGCTTACTTGTTTCTGAAAGATGTTGTTTCTAAATGGGGAGTGAGATGGCAGTTGGGGAACTGGATGAAGGTCTGAGAATTGACCTAACATTGACTCAGCAATCAACATTTGGGCATTCTTTTCTTTGGTTAAAATATACTCTGGGTATAGACGAGTAGGCATAACATGATAAAACTACAAAGTGTCTTCCTATCCACTTTAGGTGTTGACTTTGTCATGAGATAAAACCTGAGAGTGCCAAGAAAATTGGCCTAACTTTAATTAGTAGGTGTTCCACCTAGATTCTAGCTTTAGTGTATTTGAGACTTGATGCTGTGATTTTGTCTTTTTAGTGTTTTCTTAAGTATTTTAGGACATAATTAGGAAAAGTTACATCCTTTTAAATGTCACCTAAGATGTTCTATCACTATAAGTAGACTCTTCAAGGTGTTATTTGATATCTGATAGTAATAACTAATAAATATCATTTGCCTAGCCTAAGCACTTACCACTATAAACCTTGTAAAAATTCTAAATTTCTGTATATTACAGGAAGCTGTTGTAATTCTAGTTCGTGTTAAAATTCCATTGACCTCCATTTTGTATCTCCTTTACTTGTCACAGAAAGCTAGTGATTTTAAGTAACGATATTTTTATTTAGATTAACTGTCCATTGAATCTTTCTATTTTTTCTTATTTTTCTATTTTGCCATTCATGCAGTAAACATTTAAGTACTTACTGTGTGCTAGACACTGTGCCCTGCAGATACTAAAATATATGTTCTGCCTCTAAGAACTTGTGGTCTACTCATGAAGATAGATGACAAAATCAACATTTACAGTATGCTTTAATAAATCTTTTTAAATATTTGCATAATGTAAAAATATCTTATTTTATTTTATTTTATTTTATTTTTAAGACAGGGTCTCACTCTGTCACCCAGGCTACAGTGCAGTGAGTGGTATGACCTCGACTCACTGGAACCTCCGCCTCCCAGGTTCAAGGGATTATCTGCCTGCCTCGGCCTCCCAAAGTGCTGGTATTACAGGAGTGAGCCACTGTGCCCAGCCCTAAAATATCTAAATATTATCAACTAACATCTGACTTTACTATGCTTAGATTTTTATTTTTATCACTAACTTAGATTTAAAATTTTCATTCTAAACATTTTCTTTAGCCCTGTGGCTTCTTCGTTTAATTCAAATCAATTTGATCAGCATTTAATAAATATCTAGTGTGAGCAAGACACTCTACTTGGCACTGCATAATATGCAAAGCTAAGTAAGACGAAATATGAATCCTCCAGGTTTTTAGACTAGCACGGAATACAGACTATCTGTAATTCACTTTCAATAAACCACAGAAAGTGTTAAAGAAGCACAGAAACAGAGAAGATCATAACAAGAATGTACAACGAAAAGTAAAAAATTGAGCTGGGCTATATTGAATATGACAATAATTAGTACCATTTATTAAGATGCTTATATAAGCTAATCCCTGTAGTATATGCTTTCTGTATGTTGTCTCTAATCTTGGAAAATGAAGATATTTTTAACTTTGCGTTATCTACATCAGTTCAGAGGGCCTAACTGAAATGGAATAGCATGACTTTGAAACATTGCTTAAAAATCTTTCCACCCATTTCTTGGGGAGGAATGAGGGTAGGGATGTGACTCAGTGGAAGGCGATTACTTGATCCAAATGCAATAAAAATTAAGTACTTAGAGAATGATTGGGCAGCCATTATCTGCATTAAACTTGGTGTCTTTGGCAGACTACATTGCCTATCAGGCCTGGCTTACAGACACATAAAGATGTAAACTTTCCAACAGTATCCAGACTCAAAA